>NW_024870463.1:359871-449754 GCF_013358625.1 Macadamia integrifolia | reverse complement strand
GAATGGCAAGGACCTTCAACAAGAATGTAAAGCCCCGTCACGTAGAAAAAGGTGAACTTGTTCTTCGAGAACAGAAAGCCCCAATTCATGACCCAAGGGGGAAATTCAAGCCCAACTGGAGCAGCCCATTCACTATAAAAGAAATTCTACCAGGCAAAGTTGTAAGACTCCTAGACCACAATGGTGAAGAAGTACCTAGGCTGGTCAACATGGGTCAACTCAAGAGATACTCTATCTAAAAGGGTGAATAGCCTTAACTACGTCAGACCTGATTCCTTTCGAGGGATACATAGGCAACTTAACATGTGCAAATGCAGTCTCAACCATCTAAAGGCAATAACTTAGTTCCTCGATTAATAATTGAAGTATATTAAAAGATCATCATAGTTTGTGTCCCCCAAGAATCGCTGTCTGGCATGAAAGGCCATTAGGTATCTTTCATTCACCTATGGTCTGTCAAACTCTTATCCAGAATTTCATCCCCCAAAAGAAAATTGCCACCCAACACCTATTTAATAAGGCTAGTTTATCCCCCATCCTTGATTAGTGAAAAAAAAAAAAGAGCTTGATGCAATAGTGTTAAAGGCTTGGTTGTGTTAGTAGTTAATGATTAATGCTTTGATAAATCGTCACATCTCCTTTTGTTTGTGACGGTTACAAGAAAAGTCATGGGTTCGTTGGATGAAACATTAAGAAAATGGACTTGGGACATAAACATAAAGGCACCAGGATTGCTAGAATCTATGAATTTGTCAATGCTTGGTCGGATCAGGTGTGTAAAATTACATCACCAATTGCTCCGACAAGTGCCTCATCACTGGGATGCCAATCTGCATGTATTTCAGTTTGGGTTGGTTGGAATCTGCCCAACTTTGGAATAATTCCAAGTTTGTATGCTATCTCCACCCAAAGGCAGGTTGTTCCAACTATCTTTAAAGAAAGATTACTTAGAGAAAATCTAGGACTTCTTCGGATGAAAAGATGAGGAAGTGAAGCAATTTGTTAGATATGGGAAGATTGACATTCTGAAGGTGGCCCAATTCTTTGCCCAATATTTGTCGATGGGAGAAATCCATCAATAGAGATCCCAGGATGCTTATCTACTTTGCATAATAGCCCGTAATGTTCTTTTAACTCCCGGGCTTGGTGCACTGCCCATTTTGATTGAGGTGGTAAAACAGTTGAAAAAAGGAGGTGACATCATCCATACGGTTCTTGTAGAAACATTAAAGGGATTCGATGACATGTGTCATAGCCATAGTTTTGGACTAGATCATTATCAAGGGAGTTCTGCTATTTTTCAAATTGGCTCCTCGAGAAACTAAAGTTAACTAAGCCATTAAAAGAAGGCCCACTCGGAGCTATTTACTACCAGGATAAGAAGGAAGTTCCAGAATTCAACCTTATCACTGACTAGGAGAAGTACCTGCAGGAAAGGACTATGCAGGATATTGCATGGGGATGCCCAGGGAGGCCACCAAAAGATTTTCTGATGAAGACCCCTAGCTACAATTATGTCAGGTTGATGGGATTGACTCACACATCCTTTTATTTGCCTACGTACATCAGCCAACAATATGGGCTCGAGACGATGGACCCAAAGGAGTTTGTGAATTTTCACCCACCCCAAGAGTTGTCTCCCCACCTTGTTACTTACCTATCTTGTCTATGGTAGGAAAGTGGTGTCCCTTCCCATGTAATTCACTTAGTAATAGAAAGAGGAAATATGTAGATTTTTTTGTTATTCCGATTATTCTAATTATGACTTGAGTTGTGGAATTGATTATGCCTAAACATTTCAAACCATAAACAAAAACAAAAAGAAAAGATTTTCGTTGTGCCAAAGATAGGTTTCCATCCATAAAATGCTAAAATAAAAAATAAAAAATAAAAGCGAACAAATAAGGGGAGGGAAAAGAAAAAAAATGTACATGTGTTTGTGCTTACAGGAACTACAGGAACAAGTCCCTAAGAAGTAAAGTCATAATCTGACCCATACTCTAAATCATCCTCGTGGAATACCGGGGAACTCGTGGTTGCCAATCCAGTATTCTCCAGCCTCTGGGTCAAAACCTGAATTAGTGCCTGCTATTGGGCATTATCCTGCTAGTAGGAGTTAACTTGGCTCTCCAAGCCAAAAATTCTTCCATCCTAAGAAATATAGGAGAGGGTCAAGAAGAAGAATGATGAAAGAAGAAGGGCAAAAAGAAAAAAAAGGAGGTAGAAAATACCTTGCCGGCCATCGCCTCACACAAGCCATGATCCATCTTACTGATCTTAGAATAGACTTCCAGAGACACCTGAGAAAGAGCATATCAGCCAAAAGAGTTTGAAAGTCAATTGAGGGATGGTCAGATACTCACGTAGTCATAAGGAATGGGCAGCCCAAGGGAAGCATCTACATCTGTTCTCCACTCCAGAAGATGAGGGAGGCTAGGATTGGCTGCGTTGGGGTAGCACCAACCTGGGAAGCTATAGAAAGGGATGGTGGCTATCCTAAGAGACCCACCTGCATTGGTAGAGGGTCCAGTTTACAATGGACCAGCAGCACTGACTTGTGACTGAATTGTAGAAAGATCCACATGTCATATTCTCCCCTGAAAGAACATCAGTTAAGACTAAGGCAAAAAGAAATTGAAGCCCGAAGGAGATACTCAAGGAAGAACAATGTACCACCGGACCATCAAGGCGTAGAGGGGTGCATACTGTCTCCTCCTCCAGGAAGGTTTTATAGTCCCTATCCCGGTCAAGGAATGAATCATCCCATACTTGATCGGCCAAGTTCTCAATCTGGTCTGCAAGAACTCACTCCAGACAATGCATGGTGGGAGGAGGGAGATAGGGAGAGAGGCGTGACTTGAAATTAGACCACTGGGGTATGACTCTCTCTCCCAAGTACCAGGCATGTCCCCATATGCCCCTAAACAGGACCCGATTCTCAGATAAGTATCTAGCCAAACCAGCTTCATCAGGGTTTGGGAATGTGAGAGGATGAAACGACCTCCAAGTGACCTACAAATCAAAGAAGAAGTAAGTGCAGCACAGGACAGAAAGAAATTCAATGACAAATGCGGCATACCTCTGTAAGGCCATTCAGAAGAGAACGAGCAATGATCCCTGGAGGATGGTACTGGCCCATGAGTACCCGACTGTCTCCCCACCTCGTAGCTATGGGAAAAGATAATGCTCGAGGATCTCTTAGTCTAGGAGTTGTAATCTCCAGATGCTCAAAGCACCAGGGCTGATTTGCAAGATTAAAGTAAGGAAATGTAACCAAATGAGGAGAAATGAATACAAAGATGGAAAATTACCTAGAGGATGTAGCCCACTCCTTTAAGACCTTGGTCTCCATATGATAACAGATCCAGGGTTCGCAAAAGATATGCATAGGTGGCCCCGCCCCAATCCCAAGAACCTACCTCTCGAAGATTCTAGAAGAAGGCTACTAGGCGAATATCCACCCCCCTCGAAGGTCATTGAAGAGGCACTGACCCACAACAAACAAAAGGAAAGAGCGGGTCACCTATGCCATGTTGCCATGGTTTATCCATAGGCTAGTTCTCCACCAACATGCACTAATCTCACCAAGGTGGATATGTGTCTATCATCTGTAATGTCAATGCCTATCAAGTCTGCAAAATCCCTGGCTGTCAGTGTCTTAGGAAGAGTCAGGGGTCTCCCCCCAAATGGTATGCCTATCAAGGCATAAAAGAACAGGGACGTGATGGTGACCTTGCCAACAGGAAGAAGAAAGGAGTGGGTACTCGGCCACCATCGCTCTACCAAGGCCCCTACCAATGCCAGACTGAATTTTTGGGTCTCTATAATGGCTAATCAACTCAAGCAGGATGAGTCAACCATCTCTTTCACTCGACAAGGAAGCATCTTGTACCATGACCGAACCATCATCGGATGGCCATACAGGGCCAAAGTTGGTGGTACCCCCCTTCATGCTAATAAAAAAGGGTAATAATAAAAATAATAAAAAAAAAATGAATGAATGAGCAAGCAATAAATGAAATGTAAAGACTTACCCAAGAACCCCATACGGAGTTGCAGATATGGTTCCGGATGCCATGCAGAGTCTGTCCGGAGTACTAGTCTGCAAGCCTCTCGTCCCTTTGAGAAGAACTGCTACAACCGCCCAGGTAGATTTCTCCATAAGTTTTTCTCTTTCTTCTTTTAGCCATATTTTCCAAAATAACATAAAACCCCAAGAAGTTCCCCAATTTGCACAAAAACCCACAAAAATGTCAAATTCTCCAAATAACTCCCTCCTCAAGAACTATGAAGATCTTCAAGGAGAAGATGAGGAACTTCAAGGAAAACTCGAAGATCTTCGAAGAAATTTGAAGAAACCTGAGAAAATGCAAAATGGTTTGGATCTTCGAGAAGATTCCAAAAACCTGAACTCACTCACTCACAAATTCCTAACTCAGAAAAGTCAGAATGGGGAATAAACAAAGGAGGAGGGACCATTTTATGGAGAAAATTTATTTTCCCAAAAAAAAAATTTATTTCAATTCCAAGGTACAAATAAAAAATTCTTACCACCAAAAAATAAAATTCAAAATAATTTGTGGTAGGTAAAAAATCAAAATCATATGGAAAGTAAAATCTACTTGGTAGATAAAAACACACGAAAGTGGTAGGTGAAAATTATATCACATGGAAAGAGGAAGTTAAAAGTCAAAATTTTATTGATGGGTAAAAGAATTTTTCATAGTCAAGATCAAAAGAAAAAGCAAGATTCCAAGTCAAAAGTCAAAATTCAAGGTTCAAGATTCCAAATCAAAAGCCAAAATTTTAAGTTCAAAGATTTCAAATCAAATCCAAATCAAGGAGCCAAATCAAGAATCAAAAGAAACAATTGCATTCACTGGCCCCAGGTGGCCCAATTGCATCTACCCGACCCCAGGTGGCCTAATCTCTTTGAATCAGTTCTGAGTGGACCAATCTCATTATTGATTCCCTAAACTGGCACACGGAAAGCCCAACTCGGGAGAATCCAAGAATCAAATATTTTTATCTATTTCAAGATTAGAAGAGCAGCGAATTTCTCTCTTATAACCATTGGTCTCAAACAGTCCAGATTGGTTCGAAATACCCAGCCTGGAGACCAATTTCCCTAAACTGGCACATGGAAAGCCCAGCTCAGGAGAATCCAAGAATCAAATATTTTTGTCTGTTGTAAGATTGGAAGAGCAGCAAATTTCTCTCTTGTAACCATTGGTCCCAAATAGTCCAGATTGGTTCGAAAGACCCAGCCTGGAGACCAATTTCCCTAAACTAGCACATGGAAAACCTAGCTTGGGAGAATCCAAGAATCAAATATTTTTATCTATTGAAAGATTGGAAGAGCAGTGAATTTCTCTATTATAGCCATCGGTCCCATATAGTCTAGAATGGTCCAAAAGACCTAGCCTAGAGACCAAATTCCCTGAGCTGGCACATGAAAAGCCTAGCTAAGGAAAAGTCAAAGATCAAAGTACTAACATCTTTTGCAGGATTGGAAGAGCAACGAATTTCTTTCCTACAATCGGAAGCCCAGGTAAATCTTAAAACTCTAAAGTAGTTGAGAGATATTATCTGCTGCATTTTCAACTCCGTCATTAATGAAAAAATGAGAGCAGTACATACTATGGGTGACAAAATGTGGTCATTCTTTTCTTTGTTCTTCAGTCATTGGCTTAGGCCTCGATCAAAGAGGGACATTCTATAGACACCCAATTTTATCACCCCCTCCGGCTATGATGAAATGTGGATCTTGGACTTGACTTCTAGCTTCCGATCAACAGAGATGATGATTGACTAAGAAAACATGAAAACATCCCCTACCTAAGAAACCCTGGAAACCTCACGTGGAAAAGAAGAGGTTCCAATTTTGACTTTTTGTATACAAAGGAAACTAGTCAAGATGACCATATAGATGGATAGTACTCATAAATATGATTCTGATGATATATGGTACGTTAAAATTAGACTGTCGGATCTCTCGTAATCGTCCCCAAAAAATCACATTTTCCTGAGCACATGTCGTGCACACTGGCGAGCCTGCTGGAAACTTGGAGAAATTCCCCACCTACCCAATTACCCCGGAAACATCCGCTACCTAAAAGACCCTAGAAACCCCACACAAAAAAGAACAGGGTCCAATTTTAACTTTTTATATATGAAGGAATCTGGTCAAGATGACTGTACAGATGGATAGTACTCGAAAATACGATTCCGACTAGATTTGTTATGTCAAAATCGAACTATTAGATCTCCCACAATTGTCCCTGAAAAATTATGTTTTCTGCACGCATGCAACGCAAGCAAGCTAGTGCGCACAACTTAGTAGGCTAGCCAGCATGTATGCTGCACACATTGGCCTACTAGCCAGCAGGCTAACCCACACACATAAGTGCACTATCCAGCCAGCTAACTGGTAAGCCTCATATGCCCCCTCGCATGCCTTGCCCGCCCTTGCAACAAGCCTCACGTGCCCCCATAGAAAGCCTTGCATGCCCTCGTAGCAAGCCTCGTGCACCCCCGAAGCACCCCCACAGCAAGCCCCACATGTGCCTGTAGGCTAGTGCAGCCTGTGCACAGTAGCAGGCCAGCCGGTGCGTACGTAAGCCAACATGTGTGCAGCAACAGGCCAACCCACGTGTATGCCCCGTGCACCTTGCCACCCACTGTGCACCCTCTGACAGTCTCCCGTATATGCTTATGCATGCCCAGTGCACCTCGACCCAGCATCGTGTGCCATTGTCAATAATCGGGATTTGTGTTCGACTAACCCAGTGTACCCTACACCGAAACCTCCCATTGGCCCGAGAAAAAAATCTTTTTACCATATTGGCTAAAAAAATTTCACCTTTTCTCCATTAGTCCAAGAAAATCCCCCTCGCTCCCATTGGTCCAAATTTTCATAATTTTTTTTCTTTGGTCCAAAAAAATCACTTTTTGCCCCCATTGGCTAAGGAATTCCCATTTCCCTCCCCATTGGTTTAAGGATCCTATAAATACCCCCTCCCTTTGGTTTTACACACCAACATCACAACCCCACAACCACCCTTAGAGAGAGAAGCTCTACCCTCTCTCCTCCCCTCCCCCTTTGAGTTTCTTTGGGTCTTCGAAGCGATCTTCATCAAGATCCAAAATCCTTTACGGATCTTCGAAGTGTTCTTTGGGACTTCAAAGATTTTCAATCCAAGTTTTTAGTTCAATCCATATTTTTCGAAAATAGTATTCTTTTAGCTTCCCTCCTTTGAGTGTTCTTGGTTTTTATCAAAAGTAGAAATCCCCCCTTGAGGTTCTTCGGGTTTATGAAGAGATCTTTGTCAAGATCCAGAGTTTTGTTCGGGTCTTTAAAGTGTTCTTTAGGGCTTTGGGCTTTGGATATCTTCAATCCATTTTTAGGTTGATTTATATCTTTCCAAAAATAGCCATTCCCAGTGGAAGCTCTGCTGGAGTGCCACCTCAGTCTAGCCCTCCCATAGCTTATCTCCAATGGAAGCTCTATCAGAGTGCCACCTCATCCTAAGCCCAAAAATATCCTTCCTTAGCCAAAGCCCTATCCAAATCCAAATTTGAAAATAGCCTTCCCTAGTCGAAGCTCTGTCCTAATTCAAATCAGAAAGTAACCGTTCCTAGCTAGAACTTTATCCGAATATCATCATAGTTAGCATCTCTCAAGAAAGGAAGTTGGAGTTCAAGATCATCTTCCCCTGAGCTAGGAGAATTCGAAAGACAGTTCGAGCCGGTCCTAATCTGGGGTCCACCCCTCTTGATCTGAAACAGGGGTTAAGTTCAAGTATAGTTTCTCAACTGAATCATCATTATGTAGACTTTATATTGACTTTGTTCCAGTGTATATAGTTATTTAAGTTCAATTGTACATATGAGTGACAACTTAGACATGTATGTGGAATAGGAATAATCATGGAAAATATTTGTTCTTAAGCATCTAGTTGGAAGACCAGTCAAACTGGGTAGATTGGGTGCCTAGCACCTTCCCAACTCTACAACCTGACACTTAACCTAAATTTCTAGACCAGACCAATTATTGGGCCCCTTTCTTAAGAATCGGGCCCACCCCAGGGTCCTAGGCCCATAACCCTAGGTGGCGACTCTAAACCCCCCATTTTGTATGATCCTGATCCCCGTATTGGGCCATCATCAAACCCGGGTCTCAAGTGACAAATTTTACACTCTTACGAAATATTCCTCCACTTATCTCTAAGTGGCAATATAGTGGTGCAGGGGCCCGCGGGGTAAATACACACGACACGCGACACACCCCTCCTTCATGAAAGAGAGAGAGGAGAGAGGATGGGATGCAAATCCTTTTCCCTCCCAAAAGGGGAAGTGAGATATCATCTTTCTGCCGCTACCCTCACACCTGGTAGTCATCCCAATCTGGGTACTCATCATCAACTTGAGAACTAGAGTCATCTCCATTCTTCTCATCTTCACTCTCATCCTTATCATCATCCTTTGTGTAACTCCCTATGTGGATTAGGGAGGCATGCTCTTTGATTTGTTCTCTCACTGACAATGCTATCATTGCTCCAAGGAGCTCATCTGTGACTTCTTAAATCATCTTTGGATTATCCTCTTGAGATGTAGTGGGTTGAATTAGAGAAGTGGGTTCACCATCCTAGCCTTCTCCTAAAGCACTCACAGATCCTATTTATGAGGTCATCTTTGGGGAGTCTAGTAGTGCAAGCATATCCTTGCAATTGTACCCATCCGTCCATCCTTCTTTTGAGTTGTACACCGAACCTAGAGAATGAGACTTGTATGAGGCGGGATGATATGAAGGTGATGTGACAGTGAAATGGGGTATTGTGAGGAAGATAGGGGGTGATAAGATGATGAGGTCCCTTCTCCTTAATGGTGTGGTGAAGGTTGATGATATGGTGGAGGTTGGTAATATGGTGAAGGTTGAAGGTATGGTGGAGGTTGGTAATATGGTGAAGGTTGGAGGTATGGTGCGATAGATTCTTCTGTTGATGAGGACAGATGAATGGCGTATGTCTGATTTTTTTTCCTTCTTCTGGTGACCCTTGTCTTTTAGGAGCCTTTATGACCTTAGCCCTTTGAATCATGGCCCTCCTGTAAGCACGGGCATTCATGTGATTCTTCCAAGTTCGGGACCCAATGAGTTGACTGGGATCACTCTCTATTTCTTCTTCATCTAAGTTGTTCACACGGTCATAGAGAATGGGATGACAAAAGTGCTTATCTAGTTGATACATGTGAACAGTCCTTAGAAAGGAGTCACACTCCTTTTGACAAGCATCTTTAACGAATCCACAGATATGCCCTACCAATTCTTGAGGAAGGGATAACCTTTGCACAAGCTGGAACTTCTCTTGCCATTCAACATGCCTCTCTTTTTGGTATTTCTTGGCATCCCTAATAAAATGGGTTGGATCATAGAACTTAGAATCCCAATTTTGACAGTCACTCATTGTTGCCAACATGTTGATGGTTCCATGATCCGGGAGAGGATTGGTATTAACATTAGGATATTGCTTCACCTTGACTTAAATGGTCCCGTTGTCTACTAAGTCCTAGATTGCATGCTGGAGACCAATGCATCTTTTAGTGTTGTGCCCCTTTTGAGTGTGATAAGCACAATATTCATGATCTCTATACCAAGCTGGGGGAGGGTTGCTGATTACTCCTTGGAGCCACTTTCCCTAGCAATCCTTGTTTCTTTATCTTTTTATACACTATTGTCATAGGCATTCTCAAATCAGTAAACTATCTCCTTGGTCGAGAAGCCTTCTGAGTAGGGGCATCTACTTGTATCATGAATGGTTGTGAAGAGGTGACAGGTGAGACTAACTGTTGAACCACAACTACCATATTGGTCTCGGGACCCTTTTCCCATCCAACTCTAGTGTTTATACTTGCATCTTGGGAGGATCCTTGATACTAAGCTTCCCTTAGGATTCTTTTTTCCACACATGTACTAGTGGCTATCAAGGTATCCAAAGTTTGTAGATGTTGATAGTAAAGGACATCATAATAAGACTGACAAGTTTTCAATCAACATTTCTACTTACTCTTCTTTTGAAGGCCAATCTACAATCTTGGCGGCCTTATCCCTAAACCTCATCAATAAGGCAGTGAATCCTTCTCTAGGCTGTTGTCTCAACATCTCAAGCTCCCGACATTTCACATCCACTTCGGTGTTGTAAGAGTATTGCTTGGTGAAGGTTGTCACCACCGTTGTTGAATTCTGGGTTTAGGAAGACTCCAACTGGGTGAGCCACCTTAGTGCTGGTCCTAATAGGATTAACATGAATGCTTGTCCTATCTGGTTGTCCGCAAGTTGCCATGACTTGGTGATGCTGAGGAAGACTTTGAGATGAGCCTTGGGGTCCCCTAATCCATCAAACCTATCAGTCTATCATTTGAATTTCTCAGGAATTCTTACCCCGGAGAAGAAACTTATTTCATTAGAATCCACTGCTTGGCTTTTTGAACTCTTCCCCATTCGGAGAATATTTTCCAATTTCTCCAATTGCTTCCTAACTTTCTTTCTCTCTCAGTTTCTGGAGGTTCCATTAAGACATACACCACAAACTCTTCTTCTTCATCTTCAATTACTACCCTAGGAGGAGGGACCCTGGAATAGGCCCCCATTGACCATTTGGACAGGTAGGTGAAGATCCTCTTTGATCGGTTGGCCTAACTTGCTCTGGTTCTCCTGAGTTAACTCGGGAAGAATTTCAGGGATGACCTGTAGGTCCGTTCTGATCCAACTCTCCTGTAGCTTGTGCTAGTTTAGTCTTGGGAGGGTTCTAGAGTACATGCAATATTTGTGCTATCCCTCTCTTAACCTCGGCCATTTCCATCTGCAAGGTCTGTACGAGGTGGACCCATACTTCCCTGGGTGATTCAAGATGGTGTGGATCCATGTGAACTAGGTTGTAATCACTTGGTTGTAGACAATCTCGAAGAGACGATACTGGACTTAATCGACTCAACCGACTACCTTAACGTGTCCAAATGGACCTTGGAGAATACTTGAGGTGTGGAATTGTGCCTGAACCAAAAAGTGACTTATTTTAGGATTCTTGTATTCCCAACCCCTTTGTTCACACATTCACTAGATTAACAACCAATGATCCATCCAAAGTTAGTCCACCTGATGGTAGGGAGTGCATAGGGGTTGATGCCCCTAGTCCACTCAATGCCATAAGTGGGAGGTTCATATAATTGGCTTGACCAAAGTACTCCTATTAATACATTCTTTGCTAATAAAATCATGCTTTCCTTAATCTTATTCCACTAGGTGACCTTCCTCCTAGTTGCCTCGGGTCTTTTAGATAATTCGGCATTTCGCAGGACTTTGATAGAAATCAGCCCAGATCGCATCTGCCAAATCATCCATATTTCACTTTTAAGGAGTAAGGACGCCTTTTATCCGAAACCCACTTAGGAGAGCACTTCTTTATGACTAGAATATATCATAGGAAAATTCTTTTTCAAGACCACAAGCAAATTCTGCAGATCAGCTTGTGGCGTTTCTAGTGTTCTTCATCTATTACCTACATAATGCTAGTATCCGGTGGATGCAATAAGAATGACAAGGCTTGCTTGACAGGATCTATATACGTATGATATGTGATCCTTTTTATATACCCATGGGTACGAGGTCAAGGGGGTGACTTTCTTACCTATTACTCGTGACTACACATGACGTTAAGCAACTGGCCACGGGGTGGTGGAACCGTGAGTGATTATGTGCAAAAGCGTAATGCGGGAATATCATTTTCCGATCTCAGAATGTCATAAAGTGTATGAACCTCCCCGAGGGTGTTGGGACAATTATGAACATCCTTGCTGTTTAACAATACCTCACACCCTTATACAGAAAGTGGCTACCATTTGCTCTCAGAGTACTCTTCATGACATGCACTGACCTCCCTGAGGGAGCGGGCATGATAGGGAGTCCCTCGCCAAATGATTTCACTTCGAGCACGATGTATGCTGCGGTTAGCGAGTACAAATACAAACATGTTTTCAAATAGATGTGGTGGAAAATGTTCTTGCATTTAATAGTAGCATCTAGTGTTGGAAGCTTGACATTTCCCCCCAGTGGAGTCGCCACTATGAGGGTAGCGGCCAGAAAAAATGTTGCGTTCCTCCTTTGTGAGGGAGTAAAAGGGCTTGCATCCATTCTGTCTTCTCTCCTCTCTTTCTCTTTCTCAAGGGAGGGGTGTGTCTTGTGTGCTTACCCTGCAGGAGGCCTATTTCGCAAGAGTTTAAAGTTCATCATTTGAGACGGGGATTTGATGATGGTCCAATATGCGGATCGAGATCATGCAAAAGGGTTTGGAGTTGCCACCTAGGATTATGGGCCTAGGACCCAAGCTAATTCCTAGGAAGAGGGGCCAAAAGTTGGTTTGGTCTAGAGATTTAGGGTAAGTGTCTGGTTGTAGAATTGGGAAGGTGTTAGGCACCCAATCTACCCGGTTTGACTGGTCTTCCTACTAGATGCTTCAAAACAAACATTTTCCACAATTATTCCTATTTCGTATACATGACTAAGTTATCACACATATGTACATTAACTAAATTTAAATGATTATTACATTAAAACAAGGTCAATATAAAGTCTACATTATGCTAATTTGGGTAAGAAATTATACCTGTGCTTGACCCCTACTTCGGGTGAAAAGTGGTGGGACCCCGATTAGGGCCGGCATGAGCTGTTTTTTGGATTCTCCTAGCCCAGGGGAAGATGGTCTTAACCTCCAACTTCCTTTTTCGAGTGATATTGACTGTGGTGATATTTGGATAGGGTTCTGGCTAGGAAAGGTTCAGGTTTTTGGCCAAGGTTTCAATTCGGCAGAGCTTCCACTAGGGAGGGGCTACTTCTATATTTTTACTAAGGTGTCGATTCGATAGAGCTTCCACTGGGAATAGGCTATGAGAGGACTAGGCTGAGGTGGCACTTCAGTAGAGCTTCCACTAGGGATAGGCAATGGGAGGGCTAGGTTGAGGTGGCACTCCGGTAGAGCTTCCACTAGGGATAGGCTAATCTAAGGATTAAGGAACTTCTAGGGCCCGAAGAACACTTCAGATCTTGTTAAGATCTCCTTGATGACTGGAAGAACCCCAAGAGGTGGTGGGGGACTAAGGGAGAATTTCTTCTACGTAAAATCTCACATAAAGAAGGAAAATGATTGAGAAGTTTCGAAGGCCCGAAGAACACTTTGAAGATCCAAAGAACACTTTGGATCTTATGAAGATCTCTCCGAAGACTTGAAAAATCTCAAGGGGGGAAGGGGTGGAGAGAGGGCAGAGCTTCTCTCTCTAGGATGCTAACTTAGAGGCTTGGATGTTGTGGTGTTGTGTTGTGAAAAACCAAAGGGAGGGGGGTTATTAATAGGATTCTTGAACCAATGGGGAGAGAAAGGGAATTCCCTTGGCCAATGGTAGAAAAAAGTGGTTCTCTTAAGCCAATGGGGATGAAAATTTGAGAATTTGGACCAATGGGGTGGGAGATAGTTCTTTGAACTAATAGGAAAAGTGAGTCTTTTTCTTAGGCCAATGAGGTGAGAATGTTCCTTTTTGGGCCAATGGGAGGTTGTGGAGTTGGGTATGCTAACTGGACAAGGTAAGGGCCACAAGTGGGTGAAGAGAAAATTGCTTCACCCATCGGGTCAGCGAAACACGTATTCAGGCCATTGATGGCGCCACACAAGGCTAAGCAGGGGTGTTCGGGACATGCATGGGTGCATACGGGGGACTGGCCGTGGTGGAAGACACACGGCAGGCATGGGTGCAAGAGGGCTGGCAGGCAGTGGGTGCTCGGGGCTGACACGATGGAGGCGTGCAGTATGGCACCCAGGGGTGCAAGCTGACATAGCAGGGGTGCACGACATGGCACGCGGGAGCATAGGCTGGCATGGCAGGGGCACACAGCATGGCACGTGGGGACGCAGGCTGGCATGGCAGGGGTGCGCGGCATGGCACGTAGGGGCGCATGACATGGCATGTGGGGCATATGCTGGCATGGCAACTATATGCGTGTTAGCATAATAGGGGCACAAGGTATGGCATATAGGGTTGCACGGGATCTGAGGCTGGCCTACTGGATTAGTTGGTCATCACCCGGGCTGGCACAATGGAGCCATATGGCATGGTACGTGGGGTCACGCGGGATGTGAGGCTGGCCTGCTGGCTGGCTGGTCAGTTCACGGCCTAGCATGATGGGGCCACGTGGCATGGCAAGTGGGGCCATGTATTATATGGGGTTGGTGTTTGAGATTTAAAATGTAACCGCAAGCGTACGGATCAGTGTAGCTACGGGTCAAACACAGGGAGAGCAGCCACTTTATTTTTTTATTTCTTTTAATAATGCGAAAGTGAACTGATTAATGATTGTGATCTAATTCTAATTACCGTCCTAAACATATGTATCTAAAAAAACGCCCTAACCATTCGTCATCTAAGAATTTAAAGACACAAGCCACGCAATTAAAATTAAATAAATAAATAACTGAAAATAAACAACCCACGCAATAAAAAAAATAATAAAGGGGAAAAAATGCTGAAATAAAAATAAAGTAAAAGAAAGGGGATAAAGTTAGAGAGAGACTCACAAGTAGGTTTCTCTACTTAGCTCGAGGGATGCATCATAATATGAGTTTCCCTACTTGACCAGAGAGTCACTCTTACAAGGGTTACTCTACTTGGCTTTAGGGAAAGGGAAACAATTAAAATAAAAACAATAAATTGATGGTTCTATGGCTAGGAGGGGCAAAGCCAACACATACACTAGCCAAGAACCTTGGGGGAAAGGGATAGAAATATTATAACGACTGAAAATAAAAATCCTAAATTAAGAAAGAAAGGGTAGTCAGAAGAGGGAATGAGAGGGGGGAGAGAAGACTACTGAAGGAGCCTACTTACTTGAATCAATGCTTGAACTTGAGAAAAAAAAATTGCTCCACGGCTCGTGATCTTGTCACCTAGATCTAAGCCAAGAACTATAACTTAAGAAATTACAACTCAATTGCATAAATCATAAACAAAAAGGGCTGAATAAAAATAAAAGAGTGCTTGCATTAATTGAAATAAAAAAAAAAACTATTACAAAAGTGATTAAAGAAAAGATAAAGAAGAACTAAAACTAAAGAGAGAGCAAGAGAAAGAGAGAGCAACTAAAAAAAACTAGAAGAAGAATGAATTGTCTCCCCTCTTCTTACATGAGTTGTATTTATAGGGAATGGAGAGGTAGGGTAACAATTTTCTCTTTCCTAAAAGAGAGAAACCCATAATTAATTGTGAGATCTTTTGAGACCAAAAGTGCTAAGGTGGAGGAGAGAGAAGAGAGAAATAAACTTTGAGAAATTTCCTATAATTTTTTTGCTTATTTTCTTTCCTTTTTTTTCTAATTTATTTTTCTTCTTTTTCTCCCTCCAAGGGACGATTTTCTTCTTGCTTTATGTGATTTGGACAATCTTTTGGTGGGTGATGATGTGGAGGAGAGAGAAGATTTGGACAATCTTTATTTCTCTTTTTTTTTTCTTTCCTTTTTTTTTCTTCTCTTCTTGCGCAGGAACCCTTCCACGATTTTACTTGCTTCTAATTTGATGTGGAAATCCCCTCCATGCCCTTAGTGCTTTAAGTGAGTGAAAAGCAGAAAATCTTCAACAAAATTCTCTAAAAAAAAAACAACCATAAGATTTGAACTTGAGACCTCTTGGTGAGCAAGGGAATTTTGTACACCATAGCTCACCAACTACGCTAGGTAGTTGTTGTTACCAAAAACAAATCTTTAATCACTTAAGGATGTGGTCCATCAATTCTTGTTGGCATTTGGAGTATTCCTTGTACCTCTGGGACAATTGCAAATGGGCTGGTTCTGCATCTCGGTTCAGTTCTGATCCATTATTCTTTTTCTGGCCCAAAAAGAATAATCATTTGTACGAGTGACCAAACGAATGTGTATTTTTAATTGAACATGTCCATCTTGCTCAGAATTTCATCCTCTTCGTAACCATGAAAAGAAATAGGACCTCTTTACGTGTAAAATTAAAGATATAGTGCCCGATAGTCCTTAAGGCCTTGAAAATATAAAACCTGCAAAAAGAGAGTAAAACCCAAGGTAGCTCCATTCTAAATATGTAAAATGCATGCTTTCCTACTCTATATTTCACACATAAATGTGCTCATCAGAATTCCCCCACACTTAGACTTTGCTAGTCCTCGAGAAAAATAAAAAGAAAAAGAATAAAGACAAAAAAACCTAACTCACTTTCGTAGGAATCACGGTTGCACTTAGCATGTGCAATAAGCCTTTAAACCCCTAGGTCACCCCCAGTGGACGAGTTGTGTCTCGTGGGTGTTTGCAGTGAATATACACCCAAAATTCAGAATAAACAAATCCCAACTTTGGCTAAAGGTAAAGCTCATACCAATCCGGAGCAAAGATAATTTCTCTTACAAGGGACCCCCACACTTGAACTTTTATTACCCTTTATCAATTCCAGGCACTAGCATATTTCTTAATTTGGAACTCACCTCGTCTCTTCCAAAACATCATTATCTTAAGGCAAAACCACTTGTGAAGAAATAGGAAACCAATGACTAAGGCGTTGGAGTGTTTTTGACCAAACATGTTACCAAGCAATAATGACATTTGCACATTTTTTTTTCTCTTTTTTTTTTTCTGCTTAATAAACTCTATTCTACTCCACTACTTTTGGCCTGAATGACATGGTGGAGCAAACACCAGACACCCAAGTTACTATGTAGCTTCGCTTTTTGCATATGTCCACAAAGGCAGTGATGCTAGAGTTACTTCAGAAGTTTCTTCCCAAGGAATTTCGATCAAGACACCACGCTTCCTGAGGCGCAATGCCATGTCTAGTTCCAAGGGAATCAACTCTTATTCTTCTTTATACCACATTTCACATTTCATTTAAAATTATGCATTTGTCAACCCATGCCAAATTAAAAAGAAGGTCTCAACTCCAAATCAAAAGTATAAGGAACCCACAGACTTACATATGGTCCATCATCATAAAACAGGGGTCTCTTATTTTTCAAAAGAAAGTCCCATCTCAAGACACATGCTTGTTTCTTTCTTCTCAATAGGGTTTTATACGTTCAAAATGGGTACCTTCGTCAAAACTTTTATTTCCATACATCAAGCATCCGAATGGTCTGATCATTAGCCAAAAGCCAAAGTAGGACTTCATCCTTAGCAAGCTCAAAAATAAAAAGAAAAACAAACAAAACAAAGTGAAAAAAAAAACAAAAACTAGTTTCCCTCCCCCACACTTAAGTCATGCAATGTCCTCAATGCATGGAAAGAATTAAAAGCAAAGACAATGCAAGGGGGTCATACCTGATTAAAAGTTAGTCATCAGTGTAAAGAGGTTCATGGAGATCCATGACCTCTTCACTACTAGTAGTAGGAAACTCGAGGAATGGCTTCAAACGCTAACCATTAACCTTCGAAATTACCCCTATTCCTAGATTCAGAATCTCCACAACCCCATGGGGATATACATTATGGACAATAAACGGGCCATCCCATCGGGATCTAATTTTACCAGGAAAAAGATGTAATCGAGAGTTGTACAATAAGACCTTATCACCAATTGTAAAAGATTTGCGCAGAATGTGCTTATCATGGAAAGCTTTAGTCTTTTCCTTGTAAATCCTAGAACTTTCATAAGCATCATTCCTAAGTTCCTCCAACTCAGATAGTTGGAGCCTACGGTGAATTCCCGCATCAGACAAATCAAAGTTGAGCTTCTTGATGGCCCAAAAGGCCTTATGCTCCAACTCAACTGGTAAGTGACAAGCTTTCCCATACACCAAACGGTAGGGAGACTAGCCAAGGTCAGTCTTGAATGCAGTACGATGGGCCCACAAGGCGTCAATGAGCCTAAGGGACCAATCCTTATGATTGGGATTAACAGTTTTCTCCAAGATTTGTTTGGTCTGCCTATTAGACACCTCCACTTGGTCACTAGTTTGGGGGTGATAAGGGGTAGATAACTTATGAGTGACCCCATACTTTTTCATTAAGGCCTCAAAAGGCCGATTACAAAAATGAGTACCCCTATCACTAATTATTGCACGTGGTGCACCAAAGCGGGAAAAAATGTTCTCTTTGAGAAACTGGACCACCACTTTGTGGTCATTAGATTTACAAGGTATGGCCTCTATCCATTTAGAAACATAATCAACGGCCAAAAGTATGTACAAATTCCCAAAGAAATTAGGGAATGGTCCCATAAAATCGATGCCCCATACATCAAAGATCTCAACTACCAAAATAGGGTTGAGGGGCATCATGTTCCTTTTATTGATATGGCCAAAAGACTGACAGGCAGGGCAAGCCTTGCAAAAATCAAAAGCATCTCTAAAAAGAGTGGGCCAATAAAATCCGCATTGGAGAACCTTTGCGGCAGTCTTCTTAGGTCCAAAGTGTCCACCACGTGCATGATCATGACAAAAAGAGAGAATGTAATGTTGCTCATGATCAGGAACACATTGTCGGATAACCTGATCCGGACATATCTTAAATAAATAAGGATTATCCCAAAAAAAGTGCTTAACTTGGGAATGAAACCTATACTTATCTTGGGTGGACCAGTGATCCGGAGTCACACCTAAAACTAAGAAGTTGACAATGTCAGCAAACCATGGTTCACTGGACATTGTAAATAATTGTTCATCTGGAAAGTTCTCGTTGACTGGAGAATCAACAGTCAAGGAATTGGGAATCCGGGATAAATGGTCTACAACTAGGTTTTCAACTCCTTTCTTATCCCTAATTTCTAAATCAAACTCTTGCAAAAGTAAAACCCACCTAATGAGATGGGCTTTGGCATCCTTCTTCTGAACTAGGTATCTGAGGGCAGAATGATCAGTATACACTACCACATGTGAACCAACTAAGTAAGACCAAAACTTTTCTAATGCAAACACAACAGCTAAAAATTCTTTTTCAGTGGTTGTATAATTGAGTTGTGCATCATTTAAGGTTCTACTAGCATAGTAAATGACAGTGGGCAACTTATTAATCTTTTGACCTAAAACTGCTCCTATGGTAAAATCTGAAGCATCACACATCAGTTCAAAAGGTTCAGTCCAAACAGGTGGTTGAACAATGGGTGCATTGGTCAACTCCTTCTTAAGTCGCTTGAAGGATTCTAGGCACTCTTTGGAAAACTCAAAAGTCTGATCTTTGACAAGTAATGAGGTGAGAGGTCGGGCTAACTGACTAAAGTTCTTAATAAACCTTCTGTAGAAGCCTGCATGCCCTAGAAAAGACCGAACATCCTCAATAGATTGAGGATGTGGTAAATTATCAATTAAATCCACTTTGGCTCTATCTACCTTAATTCCCTCCTTGGATATTACATGGCCTAAAACAATACCAGATTTAACCATAAATGGCATTTCTCCCAATTCAAAACCAAATTCTTAGATATGCACCTTTTCAAAACTAGGGAAAGATGATGAAGACATTCAGAATAGGAATTTCCATGAACTGAAAAGTCATCCATAAATACTTCCAAGAATTTTTCGACCATGTCAAAAAAAATGCTCATCATGCATCGTTGGAACGTAGCAGAGGCATTGCAAAGCCCAAAGGGCATACGCCTGTAAGCAAATGTTCCATATGGGCATGTAAAAGTGGTCTTATGTTGGTCCTCTAAAGCAATTGGGATTTGGTTATAGCCGGAATATCCATCAAGAAAGCAATAGTATTCATGTCCAGTTAACCTCTCTAACATCTGGTCAATGAATGGCAATGGGAAGTGGTCCTTCCAGGTTGTTGCATTTAACTTCCTGTAGTCTATGCACACTCTCCACCCTGATTGGACACGGGTTGGAATTAGTTCATTATTGGTATTGGGAACTACAGTCACCCCAGACTTCTTAGGCACTACGTGAACTGGGCTTACCCATTGGCTGTCAGAAATAAGATAAATTATTCCATGATCCAAGCACTTTAGGATCTCTTTCTTAATGGCTTCCAACATCACTGGGTTAGCTCTTCTTTGGGGTTCCGTGGATGGTTTGGAATCCTCCATAAGATGTATATGATGTTGCACAATGGAAGGGCTTATACCCTTGATATCAGCCATGGTCCAACCTAGGGCTTCCTTATTATCTTTTAACACTTTAAGTAACTCCTCTTCCTAGCTAGAAGTCAAATTTGAAGAAATTATTACAGGAAGAGTCTGGTCAGGCCCTAGGAAAGCATACCTCAAATTAGATGGCAACTCCTTAAGATCTAGCTTAGGGGGCTCAACTATGGAAGGTTTGGGTATGGAATTGGAAAGGGGTCCTAAGGGCTCCACAAGTGTGTGAAGACTCAAGACTTCAGAAAAGAAATTTTCACTATCATCATCCAACTCATCCATACACTCTTGGAATTCTGAATCAAAATCAATATCAAAGTTGGTAACTAAATCATCAGAAAAATCCAGAAAATCCTCAAGCATATTGATCTGTTCTTCTATATGTGGTTGCTTGCCAATCCTAAACATGGTAAACTCAACAGTTTGGTTACCAAAAGATAATCTTAGAAAACCATTCCGGCAATTGATTAATGCATTATTGGTAGCCAAGAATGGTATTCCTAAAATTATTGGGATCTCATCCTTGGTTGAGACGGGCTTAGTATCTTACACAATGAAATCAACAGGGAAAATAAATTCCTCCACCTTTAGTAAGACATCCTCAACCATCCCTTTAGGAATCTTAACAGACCTATCTGCCAACTGAAGAGTAGTTCCAGTGGCTTTCAATTCTCCTAATCCTAATTGCTTGTACACATGGTAAGGTAAAAGATTCACACTTGCACCAAGGTCAAGTAAGGTATGCTCAATATAGGTGTTGCCTATGACACAAGATATGGTAGGGCTCCCTGGATCCTTATACTTGGCTGCTATAGGCTGAGTACTTATGGAACTAATGTTACCTGCTAAGAACGCCTTTTTGGCCACACTAGTGATACGTTTGTGAGTACACAAATCTTTTAGTACCTTTGCATAGGCGGGGATCTGGGATATGGCATACAAAAGAGGGATGTTCACTTCTACCTTTTTGAAAACTTCTAAAATTTTATCCATGGTAGCAGTCTTCTTTTTGTTTACCAAGCGATTAGGAAATGAAATAGGATGAACATAAGGACTGTTAGGGATTTGTCCCTGTTTAGAAGAATCATTTTTAGTTTCCTCAACCAAATCATCTTTAGTTTCAGAAAAATCTTTAGGTTCATCAGACGAACCTGGAACAAGAGGCACACTTGTGTCCTCAACTGAAGGAGAGTTAACATGAGTAATAGATGAGGAAGATTTAGGAACGCTCTGTAGGTACTCTCTACCACTCCTAAGGGCATAAACAACATTACATTGGTTAGAGGGCCCTTGTTGGGTCTGACCTTGTACTATATTCAGTGGTGCATTACTTGGTCCTTATGAACTAACAGGTTGATGATGCCTAGGGTTAGGCTCTGGTTGACTGGGTAAAGTTTTCTTCTCCCTCTCACGCATAATTGAGACAACTTGGGTAAGTTCTCTCGTAAGATTTTGATGGCTTGTCATGAGGAGGGCCATATTTTTTTCCAAGTCACTAATTCTACTTGCCTCTCCAGTGTTGGTAAACCCAGGGGGTTGCTGATAAGATGATAGGAGAGGGGCCCTAGGAAAACTCGCCTGAGGTCCTACATTTGACCTAGGAAAAGTATTTTGGGAAAAAGATTGTTGTGCAAAGGGAGGCCTTTGGGGTCCAGGTTGACCTTGATTATAGAAATTGGAAGGTCCTGCTTGGTTGCCCTGATTCCAAGAGAAATTTGGGTGATTTCTCCATCATGGATTGTAGGTGTTACTATATGGATTATTCTAGTATAACGTATTAACACTATCATTAGAAGTGCCACTAGAGGTGTTGGGGCATTCTTCTATGACATGTCCAGAGGATTGGCACCAAGCACAAATCTTTACCAAATTGACTGATGATGGCTCTCTAGGAACAATAGCCTCAATCCTCTTGATTAGGCTATCCAAATGGGCTTCCTTGGCTACTATCCCATCCACAAAATATCCTTTTCCTCCTATGGTTCTTTCACTCTCTTGGGTTGATTCCCACTCACGGGTTTTGTCAGCTAAGTCAAGTAAGAATTCCCATGCCTTTCCTTCATCTGTAAAGGATGTGAATCCCTCAGGGCACATAGACTCTATCATTTGTTTAGTTGGGTAATCAATACCCTCATAAATTATTTGACATAAATGCCATAGGTCTCGGCCATGGTGAGGGCATTCTTGGAGTAGATCCTTGAATCTCTCCATAAGTTTGGAAAATGACTCACTAGGCTTTTGCCTAAACTGAAGGATATCACTTCTAAGCTTATTGGTCTTGTGAGTTGGGAAAAACTTCTTAAGGAAGACAACTGTGAACTGTTCCCATGAGGTTATGGAATTTGTGGGTAATCCATACAACCACTTCTTAGCTTGGTCTTTCAATGCAAAAGTGATAAACCTAAGCTTAACAGCATCATCAGAAAGCTGTTGGATCTTAATTAGAACACATGCCTCTTCAAATTCCCTTAGAAATAGGTATGCATCCTCAGAGGTCAACCCATGGAAGTGGGGCAACATAGTGATGTATTGAGATTTGAGTTCAAAATTGTTGCCCTGGGCTTGTGGTAGAATTATGTAGGAAGGTTGGGCTGTTCTAGCAGGGTAGAACCTATCTTTCAGAGACTTAGGTGAAGGGTTTTGCTGTTGGTCTCCCATATTGAAAGGTTTTAAAGAGAGCAAATGTATAGGGTCACTATTTGTTGGATCTCTTCTTTCTAACCGATTCTTAGTATTACGTACCCACTTAACACTCATGCAACAGAAAAACTACCCACAACTAAAGTAAGACAAGCACAAAAGAATGGATAGCAAAACTTTTTGATGATTGATTTTTTTATTTTTTTTATTTTTTTTGGTTTTTTGGGAGCTTACCGGCAGGGATCCGGGGTTGCTCAGGTCAATTCCTGAGGTACTGCTACAGGGTGAAACCTGTCTTTATCACACTATGAGGCATGACGACCTCCACTGATACAACTATTATTGCAAGTTGTTCTTCTCAGGAATTCAATAAAAGAAAAGGAAAAATATAAAACAAAGCAAACAAAGCGCTCCGATTTACCAAAAGAAAGTGAAAAATAACATGGAACTATCTCCCCGGCAACGGCGCCAAAAACTTGTTTGAGATTTAAAATGTAACCGCAAGCGTATGGATCAGTGTAGCTACGGGTCGAACACAGGGAGAGCAGCCACTTTATTTTTTTATTTCTTTTAATAATGCGAAAATGAATTGATTAATGATTGTGATCTAATTCTAGTTACCATCCTAAACATATGTATCTAAAATAATGTCCTAACCATTCGTCATCTAAGAATTTAAAGACGCAAGCCACGCAATTAAAATTAAATAAATAAATAACTGAAAATAAACAACCCACACAATAAAAAAAAAATAATAAAGGGAAAAAAATTCTGAAATAAAAATAAAGTAAAAGAAAGGGGATAAAGCTAGAGAGAGACTCACAAGTAGGTTTCTCTACTTAGCCCGAGGGATGCATCATAATATGAGCTTCCCTACTTGACCAGAGAGTCACTCTTACAAGGGTTACTCTACTTGGCTTTAGGAAAGGGAGACAATTAAAATAAAAGCAATAAATTGATGGTTCTATGGCTAGGAGGGGCAAAGCCAACACATACACTAGCCATGAACCTTGGGGGAAAGGGATAGCAATAATGTAACGACTGGAATTAAAATCCTAAATTAAGAAAGAAAGGGTGGTTAGAAAACGGAATGAGAGGGGGGAGAGAAGACTATTGAGGGAGCCTACTTACTTGAACTTCAACCCTTGAACTGAAAACTTGATCGATTTGAGATACTATCAATACAAAAAATCAGATTTGGAATAAACCAAATCTGAAATTTCTAGTACTAGAGAAAACAAATCTAAAGAAAAAAAAATGGAACTTGAAAGACATGCTTCATAGCTTGTTCTTGTCACCTAGAACTAAACCTAGAACTAGAACTAGAACTTGAAAATTACAACTTCAATTGCTTAAACAATAAAAATAAAAAAACTGAATAAAAAACAAAAGTGCTTGCATTAATTGAATAAAAAGAACTTACAAAAGTGTTTAAAGCATAAACCTAGAACTAGAGCTAGAGAAAGAGAAAACTAGAGAAAGAGATAGAGCAACAAAAAAAAAAAAAACCTAGAAGAAGAATGAAGTGTAGAGAAGAGAGAAATAGACTTGGAGAAATTTTTTATAATTCTTTTTACTTATTTTCTTTCATTTTTTTTTAAATTTATTTATCTTCTTTTTCTCCTTCCAAGGGACAATTTTCCTTCTTGCTTTGTGTGATTTGGACAATCTTTTGGTGATGATGTGGAGGAGAGAGAAGATTTGGACAAGATTTATTTCTCCATTTTTTTTTTCTTCTTTTCTTTCGCAGGAACCCCTTCCATGATTTTCCTTGTTTCTAATTTGATGTGAAAATTCTCTCCATGCCTTTAGTGCTTTAAGTGAGTGAAAAGTAGAAAATCTTCAATAAAATTCTCCAAAAAAAGACAACCATGAGATTCGAACTTGAGACCTCCTGGTGAGCAAGGGAATTTTGCACACCATAGCTCACCAACTACACTAGGTAGTTGTTGTTGGAGAGATATGACGCCCGATAATACTTAAAGCCTTTAAAATACAAAACCTGCAAAAAGAGAGTAAAAACGAAGGTAGCTCCATTCTAAATATATAAAATGCATGTTTTATTACCCTAGATTTCACACATAAATGTGCTCATCATATCACAAAAGAGTGGATGGTATTGCATTGATGGACAGCCCTAATGGGACAATTTAGAGACCAGTAGTACCTCTTGCATTGGAAAGAGCATCAGCAGGTTATTTCTTGAATTTCTTTTGGGCTCAAGATCTTCAGTATCTATATGAAGGGAAAAAAATCGTCTGCAATTCCGATCTTGTACAATTCCGTGAAATACCACCTTCAGTGGGTGACACGTGTATTGATACCAATGCAATGGTCCAGGTCTGATTTAAATGACTCTTCATTGATTTAAGGTTTTATTAGTTGTACTAGATCTGGACCATTGCATTGGTATCAATACACGTGTCACCTCCTGAAGGTGGTATTTCACGGAATTGCAGACGATTTCAACCCCTATATGAAGTATTTCAAGTTTTCCATTAAAGTAGAACGAGAAGTTAATTTTGGAGTTTTGTAGAAGTAGAAGTTAATTTCGGAGTTTTCTCACATTAGATGTTTTCTCACATTAATTTTGTATAGTGTTTCCGGAAGTCCTAATTGCACTAAGATTGTTACTGCACCTTCTATTGGGTGGTGGTGTTATATAATCAAAGAAGGTATAGTATCTCTGGCGTAACAATAATAAGACATGGCGGACAAAAAACACTATATTTGGCTTAGGAATGTTAATCTACCGGATGATGCAACTCATGCTCTGTTTTATGCTGTTAATTCCCTAAAATCATTATTTGAGCTTGATGCTTGGAATTTGAGTGCTACGTTCTTTCTTGATGGGTTAGATTTTTCTGGCCCTATTGTCCTATGTGTATCTTATGTTTCTGTTCCAACTTGTTGATTGAATGTTTGTATTTTGCTTCTCAGATCACTAGATAATCATCTCAAGAGTTGTGAAGAGATTACAAATAGGTTTTAGTTTTGGTTTGATGCTTGCATTTGAGAACTTTTTTTTTTTGTGTTCTTTCTGAAAATATATTTGAATTTATATATGTGAGTGGATGTTTGGTTTTATCTTGTCCAAGGATCGGATCCCCATTGAAGGAAATCCTTATATTGCTTTCTTCGTTGATGAGGTCCAAAGTTTTTAGCAAAATTTTATATCATTGATACTTATAGTTTCTAATATTTTGAATGCCAAGTATTGTTCAACATTTGACAAGGACTTTTACTCTTTATAGGACATTATAATGGATATACGTCCTCCTACAAAGATTTTTGAAATTAGTCCAATGGAAAGAAGAGTATGTTTCTTCATCTTGTGATTGCATTTTGAATTTCTAGGAATAAAAAATGCAAGGCAGTAATAACATGATATCTTTTTTATGCAGTGTCCTTCATCTAGCTCCAGTAGACAATGGTGTGGGCATTTCAAATCTTGATCCAAGAGATCAAATAGAAGCATCCAATCAGAGGGATGTTGAAGTACCTACCTCCCAAGGCCTTCTTGAAATTGAAGTTATTAGTGATGCTGGTCTTAAATTTGGGTCAAAAGACTTTCCAGAGTTGTCAAACCTCAGCAATGATGATTTTGAACAAAACATGCAATTAAACCAAAACATGAGTGGGAAAAGGCTCTCTCTCTCTCTCTCTCTCTCTCTCTCTCTCTCTCTCTAAGTATAATTACCCTTGACATTCGAACTCCACTCTGGATGGTTATGAGGTTTATCTCTTCCCTCCCTGCTCCTCTCTTATGCCTTCTTCCATTTATTCTAGTAACCCTTTTAATGCAGCCTTTATTTTTTGGAAGTGTTCCTCTGCAACTTTTATAGGGCTTAGCATGCTTATCTCAAGTCTGAATGTTATATAGTTTTTATTTAATTTCTAATTATTATTATTTCTTCAATGATATAATGGATGAAAAAGAAGTTGATCTACTCCATGGCAATTAAATAGTCACAGCTAGTGGATCGGACTTCCAAGGTTCCCTACCCCGTTATTGGGACCTTTGAGCAGTACAGTCATGGTATGTATTCTACACCTTATACATCTTTTTTATGCCTCTTAATTTTTATGTTAATGGATTTGATACATTGGCAGGAAATGATCGATTTTATTTATCCGTGTCAATGTTTTGAATGCATTTATGGATACTCTTACATTTGCTTTTAATGTAATATACCCTGTCTCAATCAAAATCTATGCATTGACAGTATTTTTTATTTCATAGTTTTTTTTTTTTTTTTTTTTGTTCTTGGACTTTTTTTCGCTGCTATAATTTCAATTTTCTTCATTTACCTCTCTATATAGAATAAACATTTAAAAAATATTGGAATTGTTGCAGATCCTTGTCATTGATTGAGGGAGTCTGAGGAGTCAATGGTTTCAATTACAATATAGCTTTTCTTTTTCCAACTTATGCAATGTAAGTGATATCATGCGGTTTACCAAAGTGTTTCCAAGAATTTCTGTGAGTATCTAAATCTGAAATTAGTAAAAATATATGAATTATTTCTTTCAAATCCCTTTGCCTTGTTGTGGATAAATAGAGATTTTTCTAAATTCACTTTTTCTCTCACAGTTCTCTTCTCAGTTCAATTCAGTCCCCCACTCCCTTGACCTATCTCCGACCGAATCTAATCTCGAATATGTGAGTAGCAATGACTGCACAAAGCTAGCACTGAGCAACAATGCCTAAACCCACTCTTGAAATGGTGATCAAAATTCAGACTTCTCTGCAACTTTGTTGACACTGTGAAAGATGTCAGAAATATGAAATATCTCTCAAATTCTTTGTCATTGTCAGTATTTAAGTTAAAAATACTTTGGAATTTCTCAATTTGTAGGATAGACTATTACTTTTTTTTCTTCTTCCTACTATGCATCTTTATTTTTTATACATTAAGGGTCTCATGATCTTATCAACTATAAAGGCACTAAGGGTTACTTGATTTTTTTCTCTAACGATTTTTGATGAATCTTTATTTAATTCAACTCCATTTCTCCATCTTATCCGCCTACTTATTTTGAGTTTTGTGATCATTGTAGCAGCTCCTTAGAATGCTCTAATTATCTTCCTTGTTTTAATGGCAACTTTCCTTCCAGACATTATTCTGGTTAGTCCTCTTTTTCTTCCTTTCTCCAACCCTATTTTAGTTTTTTTTTTTCTTTTATGAATTTCAATTATTTGTGCTTATTTGGTGGAACTTGTGCTATGGTCTTTTGTTGGTAGAGCATCAACTAAGCATCTCCAAGTTGTAAATGAATGCTGAGGAATGTTGCCTTCAAACCATACAAATTTCTTCCAGTCAACCTTTCTCTCTTTCCTTTTCACTATCTCCAATGCTGATTTAGTGCGAAACACACCTGTAGGATATCATTTCCACACCACCAAGTCCTCTTCACCATAGTGAAGTCTAGGGATAGTTTGAAGACATCCCCAAGCTTCAATAAGATCAAGAGTTGTAGCGGAAGCAGGCTACCATTCTCCATTCCATAGGATTTCTTCAACTGCTGCAAGATGAGACAAACCAGAATCATATCTTATTCTTTCCCACATCTCTTAATAAGGATATCCTTTGGATGCCAAGAATATAGCCATACCCTAGTGGATCTTCCATTTCCTTTCATATGCATAATAACACCTTTCACCTTGTCCCTATATTTTAGAATCATCCTTCATACCCAAGAAACTTCACTAGTGGCCTTCACAGTCCAAATAGTCTCCTTCTTCAAGTACCTCTTGTAGATCCAGTCCACCCATATGCTCTTCTTATGACAAGCAATCCACTATATTTGCTTCATAATTCCAACAACATTCATGTCTTTCACTCTTTTCAGCCCTAAACCCCCCTCCTCCTTAGATTTACATACAACATCCTAGGAAATAAAATGTCTTCTTTTCCAAAGAGGAATCAGCCCATAAAAAATTCAAAAAAATTGACTCCACCTTTACTGTAAGATTACTTGGTAATGCAAAAATACCTAATCAATATATATAGCATCCTTGTAGAACTGAAGAAATCAATCATAGTCTCCCAGCATATGAGAGAAACCTTGCCTTCCATCCTAATCAAATCCAGTATAGGGTTTTGCAGTCTCCAATGGTAAGTTTTTCTACAACAAGAGGAACCCCAAGGTACCTGATTGGTAACTTAGTTTCCCGTTAATTCAAAAAGTTGCATACTACTAGTTTGAGTAAGGCCTCCTAAAGTAATAGAGGACTTAGCCCTATTGAGATGCAACCCAGAGAAAGATGCAAACTCTTTTAGAGCCCCCAAACTAACATCCTTATCATAAGATCATCTGCAAAGATAAGATGAGATAGTTGCACTGCTTTGCACCTAGGAAGAAGAGTGATCTTCCCATCCACTACTAGCTTCCTCATAACTCCAATGAACCCTTCCATTGCCATAGTGAACAAGTAAGGTGACAGAGGATCCCTTTGCCTAATCCTCCTTCCCCCCCATAAAGTATCCTGTCGGACTTCCATTTACAAGGACTGAGAATGCAGGAGTAGTGACACATGCCTTTATCTAATTCATGAATATAGGAGGAAATCCTATTCTTCTCATAATCTCCAATAGGAATTTCTTACTCAATGAGTCATATGCTTTATGTAAGTCTATCTTCAGTGTAGCAGTAGGGTGCCCCCTTCTCTGCTCAATACCTCTTAGAATATCGGAACAAATTAGAATGTTAGCAGCAGTAGATCTCCCTTTAATGAATGCTGACTGATTTTCACTAACCAAGTTCCCCATTACTCCTTGTAACCTGTTAGTGATAATTTTTGTAATAACCTTGTAAAAGATATTGCACAATGCAATCAGCCTAAGCCCAACAAATGATGCCCTTTGATTTGACTTAGGTATTAGGCAGAGAAAAGTAGCATTAATTGAGGATGACATAACATCATTTCTAAAAACCAATTTACAACAATTGTAAGGTCCTCTCCTACAATTTCCCAAGATTGTTTGAAGAAACTAGCACCAAACCCATCAGGTCCAGGGGCCTTTGTGCTCTTCATAGCTAACGTCACCTTCATGATCTCTTCATTAGAAACAGTTTTTTCTAACATCTCTTGTCGTTCAATGGAAAGGGTACCATGAAAAGGGATATCACTAGGACAAAATCCCACATCCCCCTGCTTAACCCCAAACAGGTTCTTATAAAATTCAACAGCCTCATTCTTTATAAGACCAAGATCATCCACAACGGCCCCATTGCTTCCTTCAATTTTTAGAATGTTATTTCTATGCTGTCTTCCCCTCATTGCCTTATGAAAAAGAACTGTTATTACCATCTCCTAGCTGCAACCACTTCACTCTTGACTTCTTCTTGAGAAAACTCTGCTCCCTCTTCAAAGCCTCCCATAATTTCTTTTTAACCTCCTTTTCTTGACAAACCAGATTATTGTCACCATGATTGGAAGACAACTTATCTTGGATATCAAAAAGAATAGCTTCAGCCTCTTTTACTGCCTTAAACACATCACCAAAATGCTCCTTATTCCACCCTTTCAGCTCCTTCTTAACATTCCTTAACTTAGTAGCAAAACAAAGTAAAGGATTTAAATAATTCTTAACTAGAAGTTCCCAACCCCTTTTGACAATATTCTTGAACTCCTCATGCTCTATGCAAGTCTCAAAAAAACCTAAAAGGTTTTGGTCCAAAATTCTTCTCCTCCAGAATATTCAAAAGAATAGGACAATGATCTGAGATTCCAGGATTCAATAATGTTGCCTCAGAATATTTAAATTTATCAATCCATTCATTATTACAAAGCACCTTATCTAGCTTACAGCTCATTTTATCCAACTCATCTTTCCCATTACTCCAAGTAAATAAATTACCCTTCCATTTCAGATCAACCAGGTCAGCATCAAAGACACAGGTATTAAACTCTTCTATAGGAACCTGCCGAGTCGCCTCCCCCCTTTCTTCTCATGTTGACCTCTCACCACATTGAAATCCCCTAATGCAACCCAAGGAACTGACATTCCATGAGACAATTGCACAATATCCCTCCATAATTCTCTCCTTTCCTCCACACTGTTTGAGGCATACACAACAGTGCACATAAACTCCAAAGAAGTTCCTTTAATTTTTATTTTCACATATATCAGTTGGGATGTATAAACCTCATAGTCTACTTCAAATAAAGTATCATCCCATCCCACCCAAATTCGAGTGGCTTCCCCTACTATACAATTATGCAAATACTTCCATTCCCCTTTTAAAGCACTAAACATTTTAGTTATATTCTCTTCCTTCACCTTCGTTTCAATAAGAATCCTCAATTTTATATTTTTCTCTGCTATCAAATTCTTAACCCCTCTTTGTTTTTCAGGAGCATTAAGCCCTCTCACATGCCAACATGTGCAATTCATTTAAAAAATTTCTTTGAAAAAGAACTCTGGACCCCACCAGCCCCCTTCATAGCTCCCACTTCCTGGATTGGTTTTTACAAATTAGAATTGACCTCAATACGTTGAGGTTGGAATGTCATCTTCCTGGCCGCACCATTCTTCTCAAGAGGTAGGGTTTTTTTTTTTTTGCATGTAGAGTGGTATTGGAAGAAGAAATAGCAAATTCATTCATACCTTTTTTATTGGTAGTCCGCGAGCTCAAAGTTGAAATAGAAGGGAAGGTAGCAATCGGGTCAATGAATGGTGCTTTCTTGAGCTCTTCCTTGCTTATACCCAATGCAAGTATCCCCTCTTGGCATGAAGGAATATTCTGCACTGATTCCCTAGTATATTCCTCCTCAGTCAACAGTTGATTTGGTCTAATTTCCACCTCATCATCTGTTTCCTTTTCTGACTCAAACAAAGAAGAATAAATCTTACCCCCCTCCATCCTATCGAATTCTGCCACATCAGCAACTCCCTTGCTGTCTTCCTTCAAGGATAACTGTGGACTAAGTCAAGGGGGTTTGCGATTGGAGGAGGTGCTAACCAATGGAGAAAATATAGGAAATGCAGCTGGTGCGAATTTGGAAGGCTTTCATACGGTTTTTGAAGGGGGAAACACTCATTCCTCCCTCTAATCGAGTATAATTCTTACCTAAATTTCGTGCCATATTATGGCCATCCAGCTCGGCCACCCTATCCCCTTATGCCACCTCATTTAGATTCCGATCCCCAATCTCACCCTCCTCTAACATCTCTTCCACATCAGCAATCTTATTTAACAGATTTGACTTTAAGGAAGAAGAACTCGACTCCAACTCCTCCAAGAATGTGAATGAATTAGGGTGAACAACAGGGACTCCCAAGGTATCCCGTGAACTCATCTTCCAACCTCTCTTCATGCACACAAAATCTGCCATAAATTCTTTCCCCTTTCCTACTCCTTTTGGTCTCCTATTCAAAGTTGAATTTGAATTCAAATTTGAATCCAAGGCAGTGGGCATTCCTCCACCAGCAGACGAATTCCCTTCATGCACCTGTGGCAAAGTCTCCTCCCTATGAGTTACCTTCTTAACCCATTTCTTCTTTGCAGATACTGTTGGATTTATGGGCTAAATTAATTATTCGGGTTGATTAAATAGAGTCAAATTGCATGAACCGGTTCGGTCCACTCTCAAGCTTAGGGATATGCTGAAAAAATAGCACCCTTTTAAGAAAATCATCATGCACAGGAATAGACTTCGGCAGCTCTTCACCAGCCTTAACCTCCACACATAGCCCAGCAAAAGATAACCTATCCATCGTTCGAGTGCACTTATCAGTGGTGATGGGCTTTCCAACAACACTCCCAATACAACTCAAAGCCTCTGCAGTCCAATAATGAAACGGTAAATTACGCTCGGACTCCAAGGCCTTAATAATAGAGGCCTACGATTAACAAACCATGGACCACCTTCAACCGATCCTCCTCCCCATTAAAAAAAAAAAATGTAAACTCCACCTTCTAACATAGACATCTCAACATGACCAGTAAGCTTCCACTGTTTAAGCATAATCTCTTTGGTAATTGAAAATGGAGGTCTTCTTCCCCAGAAATGTCCGACCAAAGTTCTCCCAACTTTTGATCACTTTCTTTGTCATTGAAAAAGAACATTTAGCCACAGCATTACTATCAACATTTAGCGGCTGAACATAGTCCAACCTCAAACCATCCACCCTATCCATTGTTTTTTCTGAAAACTACCCTACCCAACTCTTTCCCCTTGCATCCGAAGATCCATTGATCCCTCCTTCCACAGCACCATCACCTCTAGAATGACCACACCATTACCAATTGGACCAACAGTAGTTGGCCTTCCACTCGCATCAGGGCCAATAGCCGTGGCTAGTGCCTTCTAGACATGGCCAAACTTCAACAATTATTGGCTGAACTTGCAAAATCCAGAGCTTCTCTCTCCTCTTTTTAAAAATGGCAACCAAGTGGTTCGAATTTGAGACCTCATCTTTTAGGGTTTAGGGTTAAGTGTTCAGGGTTTAGGGATTAGGGTTTAGGGTTTTAGGGTTTAGGGTTTAGGGTTTAGGATTTTGGGTTTAGGGTTTAGGGTTTAGGGTTTAGGGTTTAGGGTTTAGGCCTTAGGGTATAGGCTTTAGACTTTAAGGTTTTGGGTTTAGGGTTTAGGGTTTAGGGTTTAGGGTTTAGGGTTTAGGGGTTAGGGGTTAGGGGTTAGGGGTTAGGGTTTATAGTTTAGGGTTTATGGTTTAGGGATTGGGGTTTAGGGTTTGGGCTTTAGGGCTTATGGCTTTGGGTTTAGGGTTAAGGGTTTGGGGTTTGGGGTTTGGGGTTTGGGGTTTGGGGTTTAGGGTTTGGGGTTTGGGGTTTGGGGTTTAGGGTTTAAGGTTTAGGTTTAGGGTTTTGAGTTTAGGGTTTAGGGTTTAGGGTTTATGGTTTAGGGTTTATGGTTTTGGGCTTAGGGTTTAAGGATTAGGGTTTTTGGGTTTAGGGTTTAGGGTGTAGGTTTTAGGGTTTTGGTTTTAGGGTTTAGGGTTCAGAAATTAGTGTTTTAGGGTTTAGGGTTTAGGGTTTAGGGTTTAGGGTATAGGGTGTAGGGTTCAGGGTTTAGGGTTTATGGTTTAAGGTTTAGATTTTAGTGTTTTAGGTTCAGGTTTTAGGGTTTAGGGTTTGGGTTTTAGGGTTTGGGGTTTAGGCTTTAGGGTTTTGGGTTTAGGGTTTAAAGTTTGGTGTTAACGGTTTAGGGTTAAGGATTTTGGGTTTAGATTTTTGTGTTTAGTGTTTAAGGTTTGGGGTTTAGAGATTAGGGTTTAAGGTTTAGGGTTTGGGGTTTGGGGTTTGGGGTTTGGGGTTTAGGGTCTTTTTTTTTTTTTTTTATGTGTATTGTATTAAGAAAAGAAAAATATACAAAGTAAGACAGCCTCAATCTCCTTCTTTGGGCTGACTAGAAGAAAGGAAAAGAGGCCCCTTGAAACCAAGCAGGAACAACCTTGCATTACAAAGGGAGAACTTAAAAAGAAAGATTACATTCAGTAATAGACCTTGAAATCCAAGTCATCTTTCACTAAACTATTCTCCTCCTTTGAGAAGTCATGAGGCTGAATAATAATCCTGAGCTGTTGCATATGCTGTAAAAAAATCATCCCTCCACAACTCTCTCCTTTATTCCACAATATTTGACCGAACATAGAAACTCTGTGGATGACCCTTCTATTTTAATTTTCAAATGCACCAGGTGAAAAGTAGTAAATAAATTTTCACCTTCCATCTGACTGACATCCCAACCCACCTATTTTCTAGTGGCTTTTCCCTTCTTATAGTTATGAACATACTTCCACTCTTTTTTCAAAGAAGAAAACACAGAAGCAATATTGTCGTCCTTCGCTTTTGTTTCAACAAGAATCCCTAATTTTATATTTTTTTCGTTCAACATATGCTTCACCCCCCTCTGTTTTTCAGGTGCATTAAGCCCCCTTCTTAGCCCCCACCTGTTGTAGCATTTTCTTCATGTGAGGGGTCACCTCAATATGCTGGGGTTGAAAGGACATCTTTTTTGTATTACCCCGGACTTCTCCTAAGAAAACAGACTTAGAAAGGTTAATGGAAGAAGAAGCCTCGGCCATACCTTTGTTTATGAACTTTTCTTCAACACATTTTGTTGAAAAGGAAGGGACAGAGGCAATGGGTGCTATATATGGAGGATCCGTCTCCCACGTGGCTTGATCTTTGTAGAACATGGATCGGGTCACTTGAGGAAGTGCAGCCTCCACCAAATCTACTAAAGCCGCTCCTTCAATTAGGGTTTGACCAATCAACCTTTTGTCCAACTCAGCAACTCAGCAATTCTATCTTATCTCCCTTGCTTGCCTCCTCAAAAGGAATCAATCAATCCTTATTACATTCCTCAAATAGTGGGGATGAATAAACCATTTCCATATCATCTTCCTTTCTTGTAAAAACGTCCATAGGGGAATTCTGAATAGAATCTTCTATACAATAAGGAATATTCTCCTTATCAACAAGCTCCTTCTCCCCTTTGGCTGAACTAGATTCCTTCCCATCCATCACTCATACAATATCTCCTTCTATCTCTCCTTCCTCCAATAACGTTCCTTCATTCAAACTCAATGGGTTATCTCTACCATTGACCGAATTCCATCCACCACAGCAGAATTTGAATTACCCTCCTTTGAACTATCGATATTTGCCACCTTACCTAGCATTGCTGCTCCTTCAATTAGGGTTTGACCAGTCAACCTTTTGTCCACGTCAGCAACTCTAACTGTGATCTCTATCTTATCTCTCTTGCTTGCCCCCTCAAAAAGAATCAATGGATCCTTATTAGATTCCTCAAATAGTGAGGAAGAATAAACCTGTACTAGTGTAAAAATCGTAAGACTAACAATTGATATCAGAGCAAAAGCCATAAGTTTTAGTTACTTAGCAAACACTGGACACCATTGGACTTAAACTATCATTGTCTTGTCGTGACTTTATGACTAATCAACTGACTTGCTTAACAAATTAAAGTACATTTAGTATCAGAGAAAAATTCGTAAGAATAACAATTGGTAATTTTTTTTGATAGGTAGGGAGGGAAGTGGGTAATAGCCAGGAGGTTCGAACTTGAGACCTCCTGGTGAGCATGGGACTTTTGACAATTGGAATCAGAGCCAAACCCATGAGTTTGAGTTACTTAGCAAACACTGGAGATTAATAGAATTAAACTGTCATTATCTCGTCGTGAGTTATGACTAATTAACTGACTTGCTTAACAAATTAAAATACATTTCGTATCAGAGAAAAATCATAAGACTAACAATTAGTATCAGAGCTAAAGTCATAAGTTTGAGTTACTTTGCAAACACTAGAGATTATTAGACTTATGCTACCATTGTCTCGTCGTGACTCTATGACTAATCAACTCACTTGCTTAACAAATTAAAGTATATTTTGTATTTAAGCAAACGTCGACTAACAATTAGTATCAGAGCCGTTCCATAAGTTCGAGTTACCTAGCAAACACTGGAGATTGTAGGAATTAGACTGTCATTTTGTTATCGTGGTTATGACTAATCCACTGAATTGCTTAACAAATTAAAGTACATTTGGTCAGAGAAAAAATAGTAAGACTAACAATTGGTATCAAAGTCAAAGCCATAAAAGTTTGAGTTACTTTATAAATACTAGAGATTATTAGACATAAACTATCATTATCTCATCATGACTCTATGACTAATCAAATGACTTTCTTAACATATTAAAGTATATTTCATATCTGAGCAAACACCGACTAACAACTAGTATCTGAGCCAAAGCCATAAGTTTGAGTTACTTAACAAACACTGGAGATTATTGGACTTTGACTGTCATTGTCTCGTCATGACTCTCTGACTAATTAAGTGACTTGCTTAACAATTTAAAGTACATTTCGTATCAAAGAAAAAATCATAGGACTAACAATTGACATCAGTGCATGAGCCATAAATTTAAGTTACTTAGAAAATAATAGAGATTATTAGACTTAGACTGTCATTGTCTAGTCATGAGTCTATGAATAATCTACTGACTTACTTAAGAAACTAAAGTACATTTGGTATCAGAGAAAAATCGTAAGCCTAACAACTGGTATCAGAGCCAAAGCATAAGTATAAGCATGGTTTTAAGTATCTTCGATACCGATACGATACCCTCCGATACGTATCTTAAATTTAGCCTACCGATACGATACACACCAATACGATACATAAAATTTTTAAATCCTTTCGTATCGATATATATCCCCTACAATACATACCGATATGCATCAATACACCATCAATACACATCGATACGATACGATATGTCTTGATACGACTCTATGAAAAATATAAAATTGAGATAAAATGTACGTTTCGGTATGTATTGGTACATATCGGTGAGTATCGGTATGTATCGATCAGTACGTATCGGTATATATCGGCATGTATCGGTGAGTATCGATATATATCGGTACGTATCGATGAGTATTGGTATGTACCGATACAGTGCACTACGGTCATATAATGGCCAAGATGGGTGATTTTTCAGAAAAACACGATTTTTTTAAGGGTTTTTGTTCCAAAGTTGCTGTTAGCCATATTTCTCTAATTAAAGTGAAAATCAATATTGGGAACAAGGATTTTACATTTATGGGACAACTACAAACCTTGAATTCTTAATACGATACCCTCAATTTAGTGTTTATGCATAATACATGTTATCAATAGCTTTTTTTAACAAATTCTTTATGCAAAAGTGTTTAAAAAATTGTTTCCTATCCATTTATATGTGTATCTTTAGCGTATCTTAGTGTATCTTCGATACGATACGATACCCTCCGATACGTATCTTAATTTTGACCGACCGATACGACGATCGATACCGATACTTTAATCCTTGAGTATAAGTTACTTAGCAAACAATGAAGATAATTGGACTTAAACTATCATTGTCTCGTCGTGACTCTATGACTAACCAACTGACTAGCTTAAAAAATTAAAGAATATTTGGTATCAGAGCAAACGTCGATTAAATATTAGTATCAGATCCTACGCTATAAGTTTAAGTCACTTATCAAACTCTGGAGATTATTGAACTTTGACTGTCATTGTCTAGTCATACCTTTGACTAATCAAATGACTTGCTTAACAAATTAAAGTAAATTTGGTATCAGAGAACAAATCATAAGACTAACAATTGGTATCAGAGCCAAAGACCTAAGTTTGAGTTACTTAGAAAAAACGATGGAGATAATTGGACTTAGACTGTCATTTTCTTGTTTTTGTTTCAGGATATAGCATTTAGGGTTTTGGGTTTAGGGTAGAGGCTTTAGGCTATAAGGTTTAGGGTTTAGGGTTTAGGGATTAGGGTTTAAGGCTTAGGTTTTAGGGTTTAGGGTTTAGTGTTTAGGGTTTAGGATTTAGTGTTTAGGGTTTAGGGTTTAGGATTTAAGGTTTAAGGTTTTGGGGGTTTTTTTTTTTGATAAGTAGTGTGTATATATTAAAAAGGAAAATATACAGAGTAAGGTAGCCTCAATCTCCTTCTTTGGGTTGACCAAAAGAAAGGAAAAGAGACCCCTTTAAACCAAGGACAGGCCCTGCATTACAAGGTGTAAAAATCTGGAAGAAAATTACATTTTATAATAGACTTTGAACTCAGAATCATCCTTCACTAAACAATTCAGCTCCTCTGAAAATTCCTGAGCTTGAATAATAGTCTCTTGCTGGGTAGTAGCATATGCAGCCAAAAAATCAGCTGACCTATTCACCTCTCTCCATACATGCTTGAACTCATTTCTCACTATAGACCTTGAAGTGATCTGAATTTTACTTTCAAGAACTTTGATTTGCCAAGGTCCTTCAACCACACTATTTAAGACACCCCCATAATGTTCTGCTCCTCACAAATTGTAAGCCCGCTGAGAATGGCAAATAATTCCAGCCACAAAATATTGAAAATATCTCCCAAACCAACAAAAGTAAGAAGGCGCACCCCCATCCTATCTCTGATCATTCCTTCATATGATGCTCTATCATGTGTAAGGGAACCATCACAATGTAAAGTAACCATATCCTGTGGTGGCTGAAACCAAGAATAAGCTCTAGGGATCACTATGTTTTATGCGATTTTGACTCCCCAACTTGCTACTAAGAACTGGTTTCTAGAGTTACATTCAGCCATAAAATTCATGATTGAGCACTTTACTTTTACTTCTGAAATTATAGCTTCAATAATCCGAGATCTATTTTGGATTTTGGATTTGAAAATCCTAAAGTTCCTTTCTTGCCATATGTGTTGAACAGTGGCACAGAAGGCTAACTTCCCAACAAATCTTAATGGATCATCATCATGAAACTCATTTTTCACCCATAATGCAATGTCCATAACACTATTAAATATTTTCCCGTTTTGATTGCAAAGTAATGCTACCTTCCTTCATATAACACATGTAAATGAACATTTAAAAGACGAATAATTCCTACTTTCCACACCTGCCCAGTAGAAGATGCATTGAGGATTTATATTAATCCTTCTCTTGATGAGCTGATCCTTAGTTAGAAGAGCATCAACCAAACACCTCCATGTTGTAAATGGATGCCTTGGAATATTGCCTTCAAACCAGACAGCTTTCTTCTAGCCAATCTTCCTCTCTTTTCTCCTCACTATCTCTCATGCTGATTTTATAGTAAAGATTCCTGTTGGGTCTCCTTTCCACACCACTAAGTCATCTTCCTCATAGTGAAGTCTAGGGATAGATTGTAGACATCCCAAGCTTCAATAAGATCAAATGTTGTAGCTGGAGTGGGTTGCCATTCCCCATTTCTTAAAATTTCTTCAACTGTAGCAAGATGAAATAAACTAGAATCATACCTTATCCTGTTCCCAAATGGAGGCCCCTTTGGATGCCAATTGTCCAACCATAACTTAGTGGATCTTCCATTTCCCACAATATGCATGATAACATCTTCCACTTTATTCCTATACTTCAGAATTTTTCTCCATACCCAAGAAGCTTCAGTAGTTGCTTTCACAGTCCAAATAGTATCCTTTTTCAAATACCTCTTGTAGATCCAGTCCACCTATAAGCTCTTCCTATGAGAAGTAATCCACCATATTTGTTTCATAATACCGGCCATATTCATCTCCTTCACTCTTTTCAACCCTAATCCCCCTTCCTCCTTTGGTTTACATGAAGTATCCCAAGCAATATAATGCAACTTCCTCTCAAAAGAGGGACCACAGACCAAAGAAAATTTGAGAACATAGACTCCACCTTTGCAATAAGATTACTTGGTAAGGTAAAAATACCTGACCAATAAATATAATATCCTTGAAGCACAGAGGATATCAACTGAAGCCTTCTAGCATAAGAGAGAAAGCTAGCTTTCCATCCTTCAAGCTTCTTTCTGATCACGTCTAGTATAGGGTTGTAGTCTCCCAAAGTCAATTTTCCTGCAATAAGAGGGACCCCAAGGTACCTTATAGGTAAATTGGTTTCCTTAAAACCCATTAATTTCAGAAGTTGCATATTGCTAGCTTTAGTAAGGCCCCCTAAAATAATAGAGGACTTAGCTCTATTGAGATACAACCCAGAGAAGGCTGCAAACTCATCTAGAGCCCCCAAACTAGCTGTGACTAAGTCACTAATAGCCTTTACAATGCATTGTAGGAACTTCCTCAGCCAAATGGCCTCTTGAACGGCCACTGAGCAAGCGATGTACTCGGACTCATTGTGGATAGGCCGATGCAGGTCTGTTTCTTTCTACTCCAAGATACAGCCCCACCTCCTAGGATAAATACATATCCTAATGTAGATTTACACTCATCTCTGTCACTAGCCCAGTCAGCATCACTGTAGCTTCTCAATCTCAAATCCGAATCACTGTAGGTGAGGGTGAGATTAGAGGTCCCACGAAGGTATCGAAAGATTCTTTTCACTACCTACTAATAGTGTGGTCCTAGATTACTCTTGTAGACCAAGATGCAACTTCCTTCAATCCTCACCCTCAATGCCTGCTCATTCTAACATACTCAAAGTAGTAGTCAGCCCCTCATTTGTAATCTCTACAATCACCTAAGCAACACAAAGCCACCAAGAAAAAAACCCAAATTTGAAGAGGGACTGGTAGGGAGGATTTCTGTTTCTAGCAAGAAAATTCTTCTCAAACAGAACCCCATGAGAGATACTAGGAGAGAGAAGCTCTGGCAACTTGGAGAAGAAAAGTGAGGAAGACTTGTTTTCAGCCATGGCTGCTCCCACGGGGTTGGCTGCTCAATCCCTGGGAGGAGTTTTGGGGGAGAAAAATGGTGGAAGAAAGTTCTATGTTGGGCAAGGAAGTCGTGTTGCCTACTAATGATGGTGATGAAGGTATGAAAGAAAAAGATGCTAGAGGAAATTGGGCAGGTCTATTTTCTGCCAAATCTTTGGAATGTGTTGATGGGCTGAAGCTCGGTTTTGTGAAACCTTCTTTGGTAGATGGGAGTGTGGTGACTTGCTGATCTTCTTCCATGACTGAAGCTGGTGTGAAGAGATGGGAGAAAGCTTTGGTGGGGCACTTCATGTGGAGGAGAGCTCATTTTAAGATTACTAAAGTTATTCTTCTCAAGCAATGGAAGTTGTCCGGTCACGTGGACATGTTTATGCTTCAGAGTGGAATGTTCATTTTCCATTTTAATGTGGAGGAGGATAGACAGTTTGGGAAGGTGACCCTTGGTTTGTTAATAAGAAGCCTTTGCTGCTTCATCTATGGAATCCGAGTATGGTTTTAAACAAAGTCCAGTTAAGTTCAATCCCAATTTGGGTCTCTTTGCCAGACCTTCCACTACATTATTGGACTACTGAAGCCTTGAGTGCGATTGGGAGTGTGGTTGTATGAGAACCATGGAGCATCTATCTTATGCAAGGATTTGTGTGGAAGTTCATTCTGGTGATGAACTGTCGAAATCTATTTCGATCCATGATGAGAAAGGGGTTGTTCTCTCTCAGCTGGTTGTGTATGATTGGAGACCTTCATCCTGTAGCAAATGCCGACTCTTTGGACATGACTCTACTCAGTGTGGGATGGAAGTAAAATCGATAGCAAACCTGAAATGGGTTTAGAAGGGAGGTAAGCAACCGATGAATAAGCCAAAAGTGGTGGTGGATGGTGGCAGATCGGTGGGTGATTATGGATTTCCAGTCGAAGTCCCGGAGGGCGTGGAGCCTATGCTAGCAGAAGATGGAGGTCATTTGGTTAAGGCTTCTACGTCATCTTAAAATTTGAATTCAAAAATTGACTTGCTGCAAAATAGTACCTCTCATAACTACACTACTAAAAAAGGGAGGAGATTGTACATGACAATATATTTTCTATTTTAAATGAGACAAATTTATTTCCAACCCATAATTCCAAGGAGTTAATTGAGTTGGATGATGTGGAAGGGGAGATGGAGGATGTTGGCTTGCTTGAAGAGGGGCTAGTAGGGAGGATTTCCGTTTCTAGGAAGGAAATTCTTCTCACCAAATCTGCTGTCAAGGAGAAATTAAAGGACGGAGATCGGCTAGATTGTGATGAGGTGGACGGATTGCTTTTCAGAGGTGAAGAGAATATTCCTCTATTTTCTCAAGTTGATAAGGCGCTGGAGGTTTTTTCTACCAAATCCGTTATTGCCAAATCGGTTGAGGAGAAATTTGTGGAAGGTGATTGGCGAATTTTGTTGACTTATCTTTAAATTTAAATTGTGATGAGGTGGAGGGTTTGATGCTGACTAATGGGGAGAATATTCTTTCAATTATTCCAAATGAGGAGGCAATGGAGGATGGTGAGCTGGAAGGCGATTATGAATGAGATCTTGTCGGAATCTCTCCCACATCTAGGGAGGATAAGGGGATTGGCTCGATTGACTCTTCTCTTACCTTTTTGGGGAATCCTCAACCTCTATCTTCTTTGGAGGGCTCGTTAAGGAAGGATATAAATGTAGAGAGAATCAACTCATCCCCTTTTTATGAGGGAGCAATTAAAGGGACAATTTCAGATGAAAGAATGATGTGGATTGCTTGGTCAATGAAGAAAAAAAGGAAGAATCTTTAGAAGAAAGGCTGTCTCTTCAAGTAGCCCAATCAGCTTATTTCAAATCTAATGCCAGGATGGACAAGGACTCCCAATATATTGCTCCTATTGCCTCTAATCCTCCCTCTTCCACACTATATGGAGCTACAAATTTTTCTAGGAAAGGTATGGGCGATTCTTTCTCTTCTTTTTTTTCTTCTAAAACTATTTCTCTTGGAGAAGGTGGAAGTAATGTGAGAAGAATGACTTTGCAGCCTCAACGAATTGAAGTGAATTCATAAAGAAAATTCTTTAGGAGGTTGGGGCAAAGAAGGGGGATTCAAGAGCTTATGGAAGTTTTCCCTAAAAAATCACCTAAATGAACTGCATTTGCTGGAACGTTAGGGGGGGTGAATAATATGATACTTGAGAAGAAAATAAAAATTGGGGTTTTGTGGAAACAAAGGTGAAAGAAGGTAACATTAATTCGGTGTTTACCTCTTTGTTGAAAGACTAGAAATTTATTCATAATTGTAAGAAGGATGATTCTACCGGAATTTGGGGTAGGATGGAATGACACTCACTTTGTTAATTGTTTTCTTCTTCCTAACTAATCCATATGAACATTAAGATAAAAGGATCCTCCATGGAATTTATGTGCTCAACAGTCTATGCTTCCAATAGTGTTGAAGAAAGAAGAGACTTATAGAAGGATATTGTTCATTTAGCTAATGGAATTTCAATCCCATGAGTCATTCTTGGAGATTTTAATGTTATAAGGGGTCAAAATGTGAAGACAGGAGGAGAGGCTATTAGACAAGGACTAGTGGATGAATTTAATAAATGTTTATTTGATGCCAAACTGTTTGACTTAAAATGGAAGGGGCACCTATGTACTTGGAGTAATGGGAAGGGTGACCTAGGGAGGGTCAGCTGTAAGCTTGGCAGGGTCTTATGCAATAATGAATGGGTAGACTATTTTAAGTACTTTGAAGCTACTTCTTTTAGCCCTGGAGTTTCGGATCACTGCCCTATTATTCTGAATATTCTGGAGGAGAGGGACTTTGGTCCTTAACCTTTCAGATTTTTTGAAACATGGACTGAACATTAGGAGTATGATGAAGTTGTGAGGAAGGGTTGGCATTTGCCTATAAAAAATTTCTCTAATCCTATGCTTATGTTTGCTGCAAAGCTTCGAAATGTTAAGAAGGAATTGAAAGAGTGGTGGAATAAAGAAAGGTTTGGGGATGTGTTCAAGGTAGTAAAGGAGGCTGAGATGAAGTTGAATGGTGATCCAAATCTGGTTACTCAAGAGAAAAATGCCAAACAAATTTTATGGGAGGCCTTAAGGGTGGAAGAGAGATTTCTTAAGGAAAAATCTAGAGTTCAATGGTTGCAATTGGGTGATGGAAATAATAAACTTTTTCACAAAGCTATGAGAGGATGGCAGCATAGAAACAATATTCTTGAGATTGAGAGAAGAGATGGGGTGGTTGTGGATGACCCATGGTTTGATAAAATAGGCAACTGTGAAATTCTATCAAAATCTTTTTGGGTTTGGAGAGATGGATATGGGGTTTTGTCCTAATGATATTCCCCTTTTGTGTCATGATAAGAACATTTATGTGTGAAATCTTAGGTAGTAAAGCATACATTTTACATATATAAAATGGAGCTACCTTGGGTTTTACTCTATTTTTGCAGGTTTTTGATTTTCAATGCCTTAAGGACTATCAGACGTCGTATCTCCAATTACTATCAGACATTGTATCTCTAATTCTTTACTTTCAATTATTTACTTTTTAATCACGTGGTTTGAGTTTTTGAATTCCTAAATGACGAATGGTTAGGGCGTTCAATCTTTATTGCAATTTCAATTCCAATTTCCCTAGATGTGTTGGTTAGGATTCTTTTAGATGCATTTGTGTTAGGACGGTAGTTAGAAGTAGATCACCATAATCAATCGTTACACTTTTGCATTACTAAAAGAAGCTAAAAATAAAGTGACTGCTCTCCTTGTGTTTGACCCGTTAGCTACACTGATCCGTACGCTTACGGTTACTTTTAAATCTCAAACACGGCACACCCTCACAAGTGATCAACAGATGCAACTGGAGAAAGTGTATCTAATGAGGAAATTATGAAAGTTGTGTTTGCTATAAACTCTAAAGCTTCTGGCCCAGATGGATTTGGAGCAGGCTTCTTCAAGCATTCATGGGATTTAGTTGGGGAGGATTTATCTTTGGCTATGAAGTGGTTCTTTAGAACTTTAATTATGCCTCCTATAAATCCAATTTTTATCAGCCTTATTCCCAAGACTAGTGAGATCACTACTTTTACTAGTTTCAGACCTATTGCTCTTTGTAATCTTGTCTGAGTAGGAAGTTTCTGTTGGAAATTATGAGTAAAATGGGATTTTTGACAACTTTTATGGCCTAGATTAAGGCTTGTGTGTCCTCCCCAACCTTTTCTGTGCTCATCAATGGAAGCCTTGCAGGATAATTTTCAGGTGGAAGGGGGATTAGGCAGGGAGATCCCCTATCTCCTTATTTGTTTACTTTGGCTAAGGAGGGATTTTTTGGGCTTATGAAGAAGCTTGAAGTTGATGGGAAAATCTCTCTACTTCCAAGATGTAGGGCCAGTCAACTGTCTCACCTTATCTTTGCAGATGATCTTATGATCTTTGTAAAGGCTGTCAGTGAATCCATCATAGCTAGTTTGGGGGCCCTAGATGAATTTGCTTCCTACTCTGGGCTACATCTCAATAGGGCTAAGTCCTCCATTATTTTAGGGGGCCTTACTCAAACTAGTAGTATGCAACTTCTGGAATTAACAAGTTTCAAGGAGACTAAGTTACCAATTCGGTATCTTGGTATCCCTCTTGTTTTAGGTAGGCTCCCACTGACAGATTGCAACTCTATTTTGGACCTGATTCAGATAAAATTGGAAGGTTGGAAGGCTAGATTTCTCTCCTATGTTGGAAGATTACAGTTGATCTCCTCAGTTCTTCAAGGATGCTATATCTATTGGTCAAGAATTTTTGCTCTGCCAGGTAATCTTATAGCTAAAGTGGAGTCTATCTTCTCTAATTTTTTGTGGTCTGGTCCTTCTTTGGAAAAGAGAATTCATTACACCTCTTGGGAAGCAATTTGTAAGCCAGAGGAGGAAGGGGGCTTAGGACTGACTGAGGAGGGTCAAGGAGATGAATGTGGCAGGCACTATAAAGCAAATATGGTGGATAGCCTCTCACAGAAAGAGTATTTAAGTGGAATGGATCTAAAAAAGGTACCTTAAAAAGGAGTCCATATCGACTATTAAGGCAACTAGTGATGCCTCTTTGGTGTGGAGAAAAATCTTGAAGTATAGAGATAAAATGGAAGATCATGTGATGCATATTATTGGTAATGGAAACTCCACGAAGCTTTGGTTGGACAATTGGCCCCCATGTGGGATTTTGATAAAAAAGTTTAGAAATAGAATAAGGTATGATGCTGGTTTATCTCACTTGGCCACAGTTGAAGAAATTTTAAGTGATGGGGAATGGCATCCTACTCCTACTACTTCATTACATCTTATAGAATCTTGGGGAGGGCTCCCTCATATACCTAGACTTCACTATTCTGAGAAAGATTTAGTGGTTTGGAAAGGGCACTCTTCGGGGCTATTCTCTACATAATCAGCCTAGCAGATTGTTCGAAAGAAGGAAACAAGGATTTATTGGGCCAAGATTGTTTGGTGAGCTGTGGCGTGCAAAAATTTCATGCTCACTAGGAGGTCTCGAGTTCAAGTCTCCTAGCCATTACCTACTTCTCTCCCTACCTATATAAAAAAAATGATCGTTTTTTTTTTATGGAAATATTCCAAGACACTCATTTACAACATGAAGGAGTCTTGTTGATGCTTTACCTACAAAAGATCAACTTATCAAGAGAAAGATAAATGTTAGTCCTCAATGCACCTTTTGTTGGGCCAATATGGAAAGCAAAAATCACTTATTCTTTGAATACCTTTTTACTTATGCTTTATGGGGGGATGTGGCTGCTCTTTGCAATCAAAAGGGAGGAACCCTATAAGCATTCTTGACATTGCCACATGGATCAAACATGAATTTCATGATGGGGATCCATTGAAAGTAAGTGGAAAATTAGCTTTCTGTGCCACAGTGCAACACCTATGGCAAGAGAGAAACTTCAGGATTTTTAAATCTAAAAATAGGACAAGGCCTCAAATTTTTTAAGCAATTGTCTCAGATGTCAAAGTTAAATGCTCTAGGGTGAACTTTGTTGCTGATTGCAATCCTAGAAATCAATTCCTCATGACTAAGTGGGGCATTCATGTTAGTTGGAAGGTTGTGATCCCAAAAGCATCCTCTCGGTTTATGCCTCCAAGTAATATGGTAGCATTACATTATGATGGATCCCTCTCATAAGCACGAGCTTCTTATGGAGGATTAGTCCGGGATAGGAAGGGGACCCCTTTACTTGCTTATCTTGGGGAGAAGACTAATATTTTATGGCTTGAGCCCTTGGCTAGCCTTAAAGGAATTCCTATTTGCATAGAAACCAACAAGATGTAGATTTCTATTCGTTCAGATTTCAAATTGGCTATGGATATGCTAAATGGAGAAATTGGGGGGGGGGGCATGGGAGACTAGAGCAATTAAAAGCAAGATTCTTCACACTTCTTGTCACACCCCATTCTCACAGAATCGGATCGATGATCGAGTTAAATCCTGTTAACCCAAAACCTGTCAGGATCATTTGATAAAGTAACCATTACACACCACACACACAACTAAAAGAAACAAGTTCTGTATTTCAGCAGAAGTCTCACATGTATATACCAGTAAATACCCCAATACTCTTGATACCTAAATTGTAATACATAATATATTTACATATGGACCCGTAGGCATGGTTCATATACAAAAATTATAATTTAGACATCCAGAGCACAAAAGGGGTAACGTCACAAAACAATAAAAAAGAATCCTGTGTAGGTATCAGTGTTGTTGTCCTGCAACACAAATCTCGCATGGGCACTCGGACCAGTTCCCAAGATCTTTTGGGACCCACCAATCCTCAGAAAACTCTACCGTGGGTCTTGGCTATAGCTCTTCGGTCAGATAACCTGTAAGATCATCTAAAAATAATGTGCAAGTGGGATGAACTCACTAGCCCAGTAAGTGAAATGAAAGACCAGGCAATCATTCACAATAGAAATGCACCTATATGTATGTAAGTCCATTTTTATATCCTAGATCACCTAAACATCACATCTAAGTCATAGGTCATGTGCTACTCATAACCACAGTGCGTGTATGCCCCGGGTACGAGTCACGAACTCTATCTCGTGATACGCCCATAGGGTTGTAGGAGAAGGCCAACAGTGGGTACCGAAAAAGTAAATTGGACCTTGCCCTGTATTAAAGTAAAATGGGTCTTGCCCTACATTAAATTAAAAACAGTACAATTGACCCTCTTGTTATATCACCAAAGTTGCCGACCATCCTAGTGATCTACCGGGCGTACTTCTAACAGCCACCATTGGTACACAACCTCGGGCTTCCCCCCAATGATATACCCAACACCTAAACCCCTGTTGAAAAGGGTCGTAGCATAGGGATATGTTATTCCTAACCACATACTCCTATGTGAGATAGTATGACTGCATAGTGCCACCGTGTCCCATTCCACGGGCCACCAATACATTTATTTTCAAGCCGACTATGGCATCTAGTCTAGCAATGCATCACATTCAATAATTTTAAATCATCCATCTCATAACCCATAGCAAGAATAAGCATTTATCAATTAAGGATTTCAATATAACAATCATAAATGAATTTCGTAATGCACAAGGCAATGCATGCAGATGGCATTCATGGATGACTAGTCTGCACACAGTAATAAAGTGATGACATAGCTAATCTATAACAATAATGAAATGATGCAAAAATACTCCAAAAAATAAAGTCAATGTCCTCTTCCCACTTACTTGTTATATACAATAACTCACGCTCGGTACCAGTGAGATCCGGCACGAGAAGATGCAAGTTCCTAGTAGAACCTAACATAAGCGAGTGAGTTTAGCATTTCGCCACTTTGGGGTCAAATCAACAAAGTATGATGTTCAACAGCTAGATCATCCATTCTCTCCAAATTTCAGCTAAATCAAGACCCAAATAGTACCTTCTAGAAGTGGAGAGTACAATCCACTTGCATGCACTCACCTACTGTATCTTCCATGGCTAAACAACAGTAGCCGAGTGAGTATACAACAACAAGAAAGATTGTTGTACACTTCTTCTCATTTTTTTCTCTTCTTTCTCTTTGTCCTTTCCTCTTTGTCCTTTCCATTTCGTTTCTGTTCACAGCAATGAGAGGAGAGAAATAACTCTCCTTCCCTTCCTATTTATAGGCTGGGCAGGTTTTTCATAAAAATTCATTTTCTACCTTTCTCTTTAAATCTTAATAACTTGGGGTAGAAAATAGATATTGAAATGAAACCACCTGCATAATTACCCCCTAACACCCTTCTATCTATGATAAAATGTGGGTGAAAATCCCTTTTAATTGGTGGGGCCCACAGAGGAAAGTTGTAAATTCTAGGCATTCTATCCCCAAGAAAGGTAGGCCTGTTGGCTAGAACCTTCTCTAGCCTATTGCTATCCATCTTCTACCCAAAGTTTACCTACCTTATGTGAGACCCTTTTTATCATTATGGGCACTCATAAGCCCCCTTCAAGATCTTCATTTGGATCCTCAATTCAATCTCTCTCCCAATTCCATTAATTTATAGTTTATTTTCACTAAATACCCTTCATAAAATTCCATGTCTAGAGGACTGGGGGTTATGAAATCAAGGTGTTACAATCCGCCTAACAATCAATCACTTGAGCAAGCATGGGTCTACCCAGTAGAGACATTGCAAATAGAAATGGCTAAAGTAAAAAATGGATTAGCTTAAGTATTGCACCTATTGCGGAACCCTCCAAGGACTGATCCTAGGGCTGATCCCAGTCCAGTCACAGGAGACCAAGAATAGAATAGGCCCATGGGTCATCGTGGAACTTCCTTTAGAGTTGACTCAGGAGAATCGGAACCAACCCGTCTAAATGGTCGAGGAGCTTATTCTCGTGTTCCTCTACCAAGGGTTGTGATTGAAGAGGAGGAAGAAGAGTTTGCAGCACATGTCCAGATGGAACCTCCAAAGACGGAGAGGGAAAGAAAAATCAAAGAGCAGCTAAAAAGTTGGAGAATATGATCCAAGCAAGAAAGGGTCCAGAAGGTCAAGAAGTGGATTCAGATGAGATGAACTTTGTTTCTGGGGCAAGGATTCCTGAGAAAATTAAGTGGCAAACTGATAGATTTGATGGGTCAGAGGGCCCCAAGGCTCATTTGAAGGTCTCCCTCAGCATTGCAAAGTGTTTGAGATTTAAAAGTAACTGCAAGCGTACATATCAGTGTAGCTAACGGGTCGAGCACAAGGAGACCAGCCACTTTATTTTTAGCTTCTTTTAGTAATGTGAAAGTGTAACGAATGATTATAGTGATCGACTTGTACTACCACCCTATCACAAATGCATCTAAAAACGTCCTAACCAAAACAACTAGGGAAATTAGAAGTTTGAATTGAAATTAAAAACCTAACCATTCGTCATCTAGGAATTTAAATACTCAAACCACGTAATTAAAAAACAAATAAGTGAAAGTAAAAGTGTTAAAATAAAAAGTGCTGAAAAGTAAATAAAAGTGCAAATAAAGGGAACAAAGCCAGAGATAGGCACACAAATAGATTTCTCTACTTAGCCCAAGGGATGCACCATAAATAATATGTGCTTCTCTACTTGACCATAGAGTTACTCTTACAAGGGCTTCTCTACTTAGCTTTAGGGAAAGGGATGCAATATAAAAAAAAAAGAGTAAAAGGATGGTTCCATAGCTAAAGGGGAAAAACCAACACATAATCTAGCCATGAACCTTGGGGGAAAGGGAAAGCAATAATGTAAAACTAAAAATTTAAAACCTAATTTCAAAATAATGGGAAGCAAGGATAGGGAATTAGAGGGGGGGTGAGAAGACTTATGAAGAAGCCTACCTGAATTTCAATACTTTAATCCTTAAATTAAAATAACTTGATTGATTTAAGATACTACCAGCACTAAAAATCAGATCTGGAATGAACCAAATCTGAAATTGCTAGGCCTGGAGAAAACAAATCTAGAAGCGAAAAACTGAACTTGAAAGAGATGCTCCACATCTTGTTCTTGTCACCTAGAACTAAGCTTAGAATTAGAAATAAAAAATTACAACTTCAATACTATAAATAATAAAAATAAGAGACTAAATAAAAAAAAAAAGTGCTTGCATTAATTGAATAAAAAGAAATTATAAAAGTGTTTAAAGCAACAACCTAGAACTAGAGCTCTAAAAAAGAAACTAGAGAAAGAGAGAAAGCCTAAAAAACTAGAAGAAGAAGACTAGAAGAAAGAGAACGCCACTCCCCCCTTTGAATGATTTGCTTTTATAGGGAATAGGGGAGAGCGTTGGTGATGAGGTGGAGGGAAGAGAGAAAGGTAGGAAATCCCCAACGTTTTCCTTTCCTTTTTTTCTCTCTCTTCTTTAAAGTTGTGCACAACCTTGGATGATTTTCTATTCTTTACTTGAAATATTTGGACAATATTCTAGTTTATGAGTAAATTTCATTTGTGCCCCTTGTCTTTAAGTTAGTGGAAAGAGTCTTCAACAAAATCTCCTAAAAGATAGAAGAGAGAGTGTAAATCGCACAAGGGGGAGGAGCGAGAATGCAAATGCCCCATGTGGGTCCCTCCATCCTTGTTGGCATCTTGGAACATTCCTTATACCCCTGGAACAACTGCATATGGTTTGGTTTTGCATCTCGGTTAAGTTTTGGTCCATTATTCTTTTTCTGACCTGAAAGAATAATCATGTGTACTGGTATCAAAATGACTATGTACTTTTAATGCAACACATCCATCTTACTCATAATTTTATTCTCTTCGAAAGCATGAAAGAAACAGGATCTCTTTACATGTAAAAATGGAGATATGGTGCCCGATAGTCCTTAAGGCCTTTAAAATACAAAAACTTACAAAAAGAGAGTAATACCCAAAGTAGTTCCATTCTAAATATGTAAAATGCATGCTTTACTACTCAAGATTTCACACATAAATGTGCTCATCATCAAGTCATGGAAACTAACTGATAATCAGATGGGTCAAACATTCATGTTAACACTATCAAGATCAACACTAAGGTGGCTCACACAGTTGGAATCTACATAGTCACAGAATTGGGCAATAGTGGTGAAAACCTTCACCAAGCGGTACTTTTATAACACTGAAGTAGATGTGAAGTGTCGAGAACTTGAGACATTGAGACAGTAAACTAGAGAAGGATTCGTCGCCTTCCTAATGCAATTTAGAGACTAAGGCCACCAAGATGGTAGATCGACCTTTTGACGCTAAGAAGGTGGAGATGTTGATTGAAAACTTATCGAAACCATATTATGGTGTTCTCTACTATCAGCATCTACAAACTTTTAATGCGTTGATAGCCACTGGGACACGTGTTGAGAACAATATCGTAAGGGATGCACAGTATCAAGGAGCTTCTCAAGATGTGGGAAAGAATGCCAGAGTTGGATGAGGAAAGAATCTTAAAACCAATGTAGTAGGCGGGTCCAATAGTCAGTGTCACCCACCACCTCTTCACAACCGTTTATGATACAAGCAGATGCTCCCACTCAAAGGGCTCCTTGCCTAAAAATACAATTCATCGAGTTGGGGATGCCTTTGGTGGTAGTATATGAGAAGTTGAAGAAATAAGGACTGCTAGGCACTGTAGCTATGAGGGTGGTCAATAATCCTCCCCTAGCTTGGTACATGGACTATGAGTATTGTGCCTATCATATTCAGAAAGGGCACCCCCACTGAAAGGTGCCTGGGCCTTTAGTATGCAATTCAAGATTTGGTAGACAAATGGAACCATTGAAGTCAAAGTCAAACAACTTCCCAATGTCAATACCAATCCACTCTCAGATCATGGGATAGTCAGTGTATTGGAAGGAGTATCAATGGAAAGTGGCCACACTCAACTCATCAGACCTAAGACTCGAAAAGGTCATTTGAATGCTGGTGCTTACAGAAAGCTCATAGCAGGACAGGCCAAAGTTAAGAAAACCTATAAGAAAGAAGAGTCATTAGAAGAAGAATCAGAAGATCAAGTATCTGGCCTCCCTCCTTCATCGTCAATAGAAGAATCTCCAAAAGTGACTTTGTCAATAGATTCAATGAATGTTATAGGGGAAAGATACGACATTAACTCCACATCTTTGATTCAGGAACCCTAGGAGGATGGTCCAAAGACAATTGAAGAAGTCACAGGTGACCTTCAGAGAGCAACAATGGGATTGGCAGTAGGTGAACAGATCAAGGAGCAGACCTCCCTAATCCATATAGGGAGTGACACAAAAGATGATGAGTTTGGTATGATCAAACTTCGAGCCAATGAAATCAAGTTCAGCCCTATAGAGATCTTTCAATCCATACGCTCTGAATATTACTAATGTTTGGATGCAGGGGAATTTGAGGGCCATGAGGAATCTAATGAAGAACCTAGTGAGAGTGAAATCAACAAAGACAATGATGACGATGACGATGATGATGAGGGCGAGAATGAGGATTGAGATGATAGTGACAACTTTAAAGCTTGGAGCGACAATGATGAAGATGACGAATCTGGGCATTACTCACCAAGAGATCTGGAAGGATACTCAATGTATGCTATCGGGGGAGATGACCCAATGATTGACCCGATGGATGCTATCCAATCAGCACTCACAATCGACATAGAGGAAGATGGGTCCACATCAGACTCAGAAAGTAGTGAGGACCTCAGAGATCATGAAATATCTATGACTGTCATGAGAATTTTGAGGTAGATCTTGAAGAACATATATGACATTTATGGGCGTTTAGATGCGATGAAGCTTCGTGTGGAGGAAATTGACCAAATATTGGGTGAAATAACCATCATTGTGTAGACACCCAATTTTTTCACCCTCCCCCCGGCTATGATGACATACGGATCTTGGACGCGACCACTCGCATCTCATCGATAATGATGACAATTGATTGAGGTAACCCAACCCTGAAGCATTCCATATTCACCCAAAAACCCTAGAAATCCCATATGAGAGAAAATAAGGGTCCAATTATGACTTTTTATATATGAAGGAATCTAGTCCAAAGCGATATATGGTACGTGAAAATCAGACCATCGGATCTTCCGCAATCATTCCCAGAAGTTACTCCATGAGTGCCCAAATTCTGCCCAGACAAGCCCCCACACCATGCCATGAGCACCCAAACCCTGTCCATGCAAGCCCCCACACCTTGCCTTGAGTGCCCAAACCCCTCCCACACATGCACCAACCTTGCCCTACAAAGCGCGTCCCCGCACAACTTTCAGCTTTGCGAGTCCCGACACCCCCCACCTAAGCCCTAGGTCCCCCTTTATCAAAACCCTGTATGCACCGGCTCGATGGCCCCTACTGGAGCCTCAGAATCCCCCTATTGGAGGCTTGACCGGTCGACACCCACGCCAAGCCTTGGTGCCCCTATTGGAGCCCCGATACCCCCGTCGAGGCCCCAAAGCTCCCGTTGAGCCTTGACACCCCCTGTTGGAGTCCCGATGCCCCCACTGAGCCTTGATGCCCTTGCCAAGGCTCTGACACCATCGCTAGTGATTAGAATCTCCATTCCAGTGATTGATTTTGTGAGGAGATTCCCTCTTCACCAGCTAGTGTGCTCCGCAAGGCCCCGCTAGTGTACCCTACACCGTGATCTCTCATTGGCCCAAAAATATATCTTTTCATCTCATTGGCCCAAGAAAGTATCTCTACACCTCATTGGATAAAGAAATTTACCCTTCACCCCATTGGTCCAAAAATTCATTTTGTTACCGTATTGGTTTAGAAGAATTAGTTTTTAACCCCATTGGCTACGGAAATCCCCCTTTCCTCCCTATTGGTCCAAAAAATCTATAAATACCCCCTTTTGGTTTTTCACACTCAAGCCTCCTAGGAGCATCCCTTGTAGAGAAGCTCTGCCCTCTCTCCTCCCCTCCACCCTTGAGGTTCTTCAAGTCTTCGGAGAGATTTTTATAAGATTTGAAGTGTTCTTCGGGCCTTCAAAGTTCTTCAATCATCTACTTTTTTGAGTGAGCATTTTGTGTAGGAGAAACTTCACCTTAGTCTCCCCCCCTTTGAGGTTCTTCAGGTCTTCGAAGCGATCTTCATAGATCGAAGTGTTCTTCAGGCCTTCGAAGTTCCTCAATCCTTTGAGTTAGCTTATTCCTAGCGGAAGCTCTGTCGGAGTGTCGCCTCAGCCTAGCCCTCCCATAGCCTATCCCCAGTGGAAGGTCTGTCAGAGTGCCACCTCAACCTAACCCTCCTTAGCCTCTCCCTAGAAAAAGCCCTATCGGAGTGCTACCTCAGCCAAAATCTGGAAGTAGCCCATTCCTAGCAAGAAGTAATTGTTCCTAGCTGGAACTCTGTTTGAATATTACCACAGTCAGCATCTCTTGAGAAAGGAAGTTGGAGGTCAAGACCATCTTCCCTTGAGCCAGGAGTTCCACCCCTCTTGACCTGAAATAGAGGTCAAGCTTAGGTATAATTTCTTACCCAAATTAGCGTAATGTAGACGTTATATTGACTTTGTTTTAGGAATAATTATGGAAAATGTTCGTTCTTAGGTATCTAGTAGGAAGACCGGTTGAATTGGGTAGATTGGGTGCCTGACACCTTCCCAATTCTATAACCTGATAAGTACCCTAAATCTCTAGACCATACCAACTTTCAGGCCCTTTTATCAGGAATCAGGCCCAGCCCCAAGTCCTAGGCCTATAATCCGTGGTGGCGACTCCAAATCCTTTTGAATGATCCCAATTCCCCGTATTGGACCATCGTCAAATCACTATCTCAGTACAATGGTGTGGGGTCCACGGGTAAGCACACACGACACACCCCTCCCTAACTCCCTAAGAAATAGAAAGAGAGGAGAGAGGGTTGACACCAAGGTCTTTTTTCCCAGTCGCTACCCTCACAATGGCGACTCCACTGGGGACATGTCAAGCTTTCGACACTAGATGCTACCTCTAAATGCAAGAACATTTTCCACCACATCTGTTTGAAAACATGTTTGGCTAATCCCATGTTTGCAATTGTATTCGCTAACATCATCATACATCGTGCTCGAAGTGAAATCATTTGGCGAGGGACTCCCTGTTATGCCCGCACCCTTGGGGAGATTAGTGCATGTCTTAGAGAGAACTCTGAAAGGAAATGGTAGCCGCTTCCTGTACAAGGATGTGGGGTATTGTTAACGGCGAGGATGTTCGTAATTGTGCCAGCACCCTTGGGGAGATCTGTACACGTTATGGCATTCTGAGATCGAATAATGATATTCCCGCATTACACTTTCGCGCACCATCACTCACGGTTCCACCACCCTGTGGCCAGTTGTTTAACCTCGTGTGTTGTCACAAGTAATGGGCAAGGAAGTCACCCCCTTAATCTTGCACCTATGGGTATATCAAAAGGATCACATACCTTTCGTATATAGATTATGTCAAGGAAAACTTGTCGGTCCTATTCGCATCCACTACATACTCGCATCATGTAGGAAATAGATGGAGAACGTTAGGAACACCGTAAGCTGATCTGTAGAAATTGTTTGAGGTCTTGAAAAAGAATCTTCCTATAATGCATTCTAATCATAAAGAAATGCATTCCTAAGTGGGTTTTGGATGAAAGGTGTCCTTCCTCGTTAGAAATAAAATATGGATGATTTGGTATGCATGACTCCGGGTTGATTCCCGTTAAAGTCCCATAGAATGCCAAAGTATCTAAAAGACCCAAGGAAACTGCGAGGAAGTCACCTAGTGGGGTAAGATTAAGAAAAGCATGACTTTATCTACAAATATTGTTTTATAGGAATATTCTAGTCAATCCATTTGTGTGAATCTCCCACTTATGACATTGAGTGGACTAGGGGCATCAACCCCTATCCACTCCCTATCATTAAGTGGACTTTGGATGAATCATTGGTTGATGATTGAGTGGATGAATGAACAAAGGGTTGGGAACACAATAATCCTAAAATAAGCCATTTTTGGTTCAAGCACAATTCCACACCTCAAGTATTCTTCACAGTCCATTTGGACATGTTAGGGTAATCGGTTGACTCACTCAAGTCCAGTGTCACCTCCATCATCTCTCCAGAATTGTCTACTTCCAAATGACTATAGCCTAGTCCACATGGATCCGCACAACCCTGAATCCCTTGAGCAAGCTTGGTTACACCCCGTAGAGACGTTGTAGATAGGAATGACCGAGGTCAAGAGTGGGTTAGCCCAGCTATTGCACATGCTCCGAAACCCTCCCAGGGCCGAACCAGCACAAACTACAGGAGAATTGGAACAAAATGGACCTATGGGTCATCATGCGACTTCTTCCCATGTTGACTCAGGAGAGCCAGAGCAAGTCAGGCCAATTGGTCAACGAGGAGTTTCACCCACTCACCCGAATGGTCAGTAAGGAACCTATTCTCGGGTCCCTCCGCTCAGGGTGGTAAGGAAAAGGAGTTTGCAACACATATCTGAATGGAACCTCCAAATACGGAGAGAGAAAGAAGAATTAGAGAGCAACTGGAAAAGTTAGAAAATATGATTCGAGCAGGAAAGAGTTCGAAAAGTTATATCGTGGATTCTAATGAGATAAATTTTTTTCCTGGGGCAAGGATTCTCAAAAAGTTCAAATGGCAAACCAACAGATTTGATGGGTTAAGGGATCCCAAGGCTCATCTCAAAATCTTCCTTAGCATCACCAAATCATGGCAGCTTGCTGACAACTAGATGGGACAAGCTTTTATATTAATTCTATCAGGGCCAGCACTGCGGTGGCTCACACAATTGGTGTCATGCCCGTTGACATAAAACCAGACCGGTGATCGGGTTCTCTTCGGGTAACCTAAAACCATCAGGATCATCTGATATAGTAACCATAGCATAGCAAGCATAAGCAATCATGGGATATGATAATACAATACAGTGAAAGTCTTGTCGTATATGAATACCTGTAAATTCTCATATACTCTTAATACCCAAATTGTTATACATAGTATAATTACATGTGGACCTGTAGACATGATATATATATAAGAAATAGAAATTTAACTATCAAAAGCACAAAATGGAAATTTACTAAAAGAATCAAAAGAGTACAACAAGTAGAATCTGCTACTGTTGCCCTGCAACACAACCCTCACATGGACAACCGTCATTGTGATCGAATCCTTCGGGGACCCACCAATCCCCCCACTGGGGTTTCATCAATGGGAACAGGCACAGGTTTCTTTACTGAATATCCTGTAAAATCATCTAAAAAGGTGTGTACACGAGGGGTGAGCTCATTAGCTCAGTAAATGGAAAGAAAGACACACACAAATAATTGCAATCAAATGATCCTATATGCATGATATTCATTTTATTCCTAATTCACCTAAACAATCATACTAGGTCATAGGTTACGTGCTACTCACGACCATAGTGTGCATAGCCCTGGGTTCGAGACGTGTTCTCCATCTCATGATACGCCCATAGAGTTGTCGAAGAAGGCCCACCATGAGTACTCAAAAAAGTAAATCGTGGCCGAACCACAGTAGAAATGTAAATCATGGCCGAACCACAGCAGAAAAGTAAATTGTGACCAAACCACAGCAGAAATTAAAAGTAGTACGATTGGCCATCTAAATATATCACCAAAGTTTCCAACTGTCCTAATGATCAGCCAAACGTACTTTTAACCACCATGGCGGTCCGTGACTGACGCTTCCCCCCAGTGATAACCCAACACGTAAACCCCTATTGGAAAGGGTCGTAGCACGAGGAAATATGATATCCTAACCGCATGCTCCTACATGAGATGATACAATTGCATAGTACTTCTGTGTCCCATTCCACGGTGTACTAATGTATTTGTTTCCAAGCCGACTACAGCATCTAAACTAGAAATCTCACATATGTTCGATAAATCATCACTATACCATAACATATGATAAATCCATTCTCATGATTCGAAACAAGTAACAAGCATTTAGAAATTTAAGATACAACATGTTCAGTTCTATATGCATCATTCATACATCAAGTATATGCATGGGAATGGCAATCGAAATGTCAATATAGTCTATGAATGCATAGGATGCCAAACACTCCAAAAATAAGATCAAAGTCCTCTCCCCACTTACCTATTCTTGTAGAAGAATCTGCACTCGCGGTATAGGTAAGATCCAGAGTGAATACGAGTGTCTTGAAGCCTAACACAGATAGGAGTTTAGAAATACGTCCAATTTAGGATTGTAAATGGCGGAAGATAAGGTCATGACATATTTAATAGTGTGAAGGTCGTTGGTGAGTTTGGGTTTCATCGGAGCTCATTTGGGCTATAGGTGGGTTTTCTGGAGAACCCACTTGTGAAAACTATCTAGATCACGCGGGTCATACTAGTAGGTCTTACACCCACCGGTCTTACCCACCGGTAGACCCAGAGAAGATAGGCGGGTCACACTGGTAGGTGTGGCACCCGTCGATCCTACCCGTCGGTAGACCCAAAGAAGATAGGCGGGTCACACTGGTAGGTGTGACCACCCGCTGGTGCTACCTGTCGGTATTCCGCGTGCTTTGCTGTTTTCCTTCCTTTCTTCATTCCACCTCTTGGAAACCCAATAGCGTGGTTCTCACTTCATTTCTCATACATTCTAAGCGTCATCTACTTGATTGTTCCATGGATCTAAGTCATCATTAAGATTTGGGGAAAGAAATCATTCTTTAGCTTGAAAAACCCCAAATCTTGGGATTCTCTTCCCAAACTCAAATGCCACTTCAATAACTCTTAAATCTTTGTTTCCATTCTTAAGTCCTTCAAGAAAATCACACAATGATTTTAATTCGCTAGATTCAACCACATACAAAAGGGTTTCATCATATCTCAAGGGCTTATGGTGTTACTTACCTCAAAATGTAGATCTCACGACATAGGTGATAATATCGGCGGTGAAAAGGTAAAATGTGGCTACGGAATCCAAGGGGAAAGCCTTCTTCCCACTCTTCTTCTTCTTCTTCCTCTTCTCTCCCTCCTCTTTAATTCTTCCACCAACTTGTTGAAGCCATAAATGAGGGAGAGAGAGAGATAATAAGGCTACTTATACCCTAGCCAATAAATATCTTCTAAGGCTCGTTTGGTTTTGCCCATTAAATCGTGTTTTTGGGCAAAGTAGCCGACATCATTGAGCATACGAGACCTTATTACTACGAGGAGGTCGAAATACACATGCTCATCCAAGTTGGGCTCACTGAGGCACACATTATCCCAACAGGTGGGTCACACTGGTGGGTCTCACACCTACCAGTGACACTCACCAGTTAGCCAGAACAAAGCTAACGTTGTTGTATTCTTGGAGAAAGTGTAATCCTATGCGTATCTCACCCTTGCCTCATGTTATGGGCTAAGTTCTTATCATTCAAATATGACAACGTACCTTTCCTATTCATACATGGCCTTGTGATACTTGCAAAGACAAGGCTTAGGCATGCGGATCACCTTGAGTACTGGCTCAATCTTATCCGACCACCCCGCATTTGACGTTACCCTTGCTGTCATGTACTATAAGGCATCGGCATCAACCCGTTCTGGTTTGAACCCTACAAGACCAAATCGAACCAACCGATCAATAAACCGGGTTTGAAGAGCAGGGCTCTACATCTACCCCCTCTTTAAAAATTCCATCCTCGAAATTAAAGTTACCTTGTTGTTCGAATAGATGATGATATTTAGCTTGGATGTCATCTTCTTTCTCCCAGGATGCTTCCACAAGTGAATGGTTGGCCCATCGCACCTTTACAAAAGCAATGGATTGGTTGTGAAGAGTCTTTATCTTTCGGTCTAGGATTTCAGCAGGCTGCTACTCATAAGTTGTATTAGCCTCTAAATATTCTGGTTCCACAGTTAGCACATGTGATGGATCATGTACATACCACTTCAACATTGAAACATGGAATACATTGTGTACATTGCTGAATGATGGCGGAAGGGCCAGCATATATGCTACTAAGCCTACCCGTTTCAAGATCTCAAACGAGCCAACATATCTTGGACTCAACTTGCCCTTCCTGTGGAACATGTGTAAGCCCTTGGTAGGAGAGATTTTTAGAAATACCTTCTCCCTTCTTGGAATTCAATATCCTTCTTGGGGTTGTTCGCATAACTCTTCTGACGGGATTGGGCTGCCTTCATTTTCTCGTGGATGACATCAATTTTATCACAAGTCATCTGTATCATCTCCGGCCCAAGCATTCATTGTTCTCCTCCATCATCCCAATATAAGGGAGTTCTACACTTTCTGCCATACAATGCCTCATATGGAGCCATTCCAATCATGGCTTAATAACTATTATTATAAGCAAACTCCATAAGAGGTATATTTTCTTCCCAATTGCCACTCATTTCCATTGCATACGCTTTGAGCATATTTTCTAGTATTTGTATGGTCTGTTCAGATTGCCCATCAGTCAGTGGATGAAAGGTAGTGCTTAGGTTCACCTGTGTCCCTATGGCCTGCTGGAGGCTCTTCCAGAATTTAGATGTGAACCTTGGATCTCTGTCTGACACAATACTCACTAGTACTCCATGTAAGCGAACAATATTCTCCATGTAAAGTTGTGCTACATTTTTCATAGAGTAGGTAGTTTTGATTGGAATGAAATGGGCAGTTTTAGTAAGCCTGTCAACTATCACCTAAATTGCATCCATTCCCTGATAGCCCAATGACAAAATCCATAGTAATTATGTCCCATTTTCACTCCGGTACTGGGAGTGACTGAAGAGTTCCATATGGTTGATGCCATTCTACCTTAACCTTCTGACATATATGGCACTGTGCAACATATAGGGCTATTGTAATCTTCATCCTTGGCCACCAATAACTTTGCTTAAGATCTTTGTACATCTTGGTGCTTCCGGGGTGAAGCGTGTACTCAAAACTATATGCTTAATTATCTTGTCTTGAATTCCCATGTTATTGGGTACACACAATCTGTTTTGAAACAATAGTGCTCCATCACTGGCTATTGTTAAATCAGGATCATCCATCCTTTGCTCATGGATTTTAACTATGATTTTTTGTAACTCAGGATCCATTGGTTGTTTCATGGTTATTTCATACCTGATGGATAGTTGTACTTGTAGGGCCGCTAGAGATATGGTTAATCGCTTGACATTTTCTTGCTGCTGATCAAGCTCTAAGGTCGATCCTTCATTTATACTGATTTCATCCATCAATATGGCTTCTTGTTTAAGTTGTGGGCTTGTGGCCAAATAAGCAAGTGACACAGTTTGGGCTTTCCGGCTCAATGCATCAGCTACCACATTAGCCTTACTTGGATGGTATTGTATGTCACAATCATAATCCTTTATGAGTTCTAGCCATCTCCTCTATCTCATGTTTAACCCTCTGGGGGAAGAAGTACTTGAGACTTTTGTGATCATTGAATATCTTGCACTTTTTTCTATACAAGTAATGGCGTCAGATCTTCAAGGCAAAGACAACTACCACCAACTCTAGATTATGAGTGGGATAGTTCTTCTCATACTTCTTCAATTGTTTAGATGCATATGCCTTTACCTTGTCGTGTTACATAAGAGCATAACTCAGCACAATTCTGGAAGCATCCGTGAAGACTGTCATTCCACCTGTACCTTCTAGTATCGTTAGCCTAGGGCTGACACCAGTCATTCCTTTAGCTCTTAAAAATTGCTTTCACACTTCTTTGACTATTCAAACTTCACACCTTTTTCTGGTCAAATTTATCATTGGGGCGACGAATCGAGAAAAATTCTCAATGAATCGTCGATAGTAGCCTTCTAATCCCAATAAATTCTTAATCTTTGTGGCATTCTTGGGAGCTTCCCACTCTACTACAGCTTTTACTTATCTCGGATCTACTTCAATCCCATTCTCAGACACTATGTGCCCCAAGAATCCAACTTGCTTCGACCAAAGTTCACACTTGCTGAATTTTGCATATAGCTATTGTTCTCTCAATATTTGAAGTACCATTCACAAGTGTTGTGCATGCTCTTCTTCCATTTTTGAGTATATCAAGATGTCATCGATGAAAACAATGACCCACTTATCGAGGACATCATAAAATACTTGATTCATCAGATTCATAAAGGCTGCTGGTGGATTGGTTAACCCAAAAGACAGCACTAGGAATTTGTAATGACCATATCAGGTCTTAAAAGCTATCTTGGGTATATCACTGCTCTTTATCTTGAGCTGGAAATAACCAGACCTAAGATCAATTTTTGAGAATACTTTAACACTTTGCAACTGATCGAAAAGATCATCTATGCACGATAACGAGTATCGATTCTTGATGGTCAATTTGTTCAATTCCTGGCAATTGATGCACATACGCAAACTCCCATCCTTCATTTTGACCAACAGAACTAGGGCACCCCAAGGAGAAACACTTTGGTGTATAAATCCTTTCTCTAAAAAATCCTGTAATTGAGTATGTAACTCCTTTGATTCGGGTGGTGCCATTTTGTAAGGAGCTTTAGACACTAGTGCTGCTCAAAGAACCAAATCAATTGCAGACCCTAACTCCCTGTCAGGTGGAAGCTGGGTTAGATCATCTGGGGGGTTAGATCATCTATAAAGGCATTGGAAAACTCCCTAAATACATTCAATTCCTCTAATGGTGTGACATTTGCTTTTACATCTTGTACTGAAGCTAGGTAGCCTAGACATCCGTCATCCAATAACTTTACCCCTTGTAAGGCTGACATGAGAATCTCTCTAGGTCATTTTATCTTATCATCTTGATACACAAGCTCTTCACCATCATCACTCACCACTTCAATTTGTTTTTCGGCATACATGACATTTGTCCAGTGAGTAAATAACCAATCCATGCCCAATATAATATCAAATTTTTGCATATTGAATGAAGCTGGGCATCCAGCTTCTTTCCACCTATATCAACAAAATAGGGCGCGTACACTTCATTTAATTGTGCCACCTTGCCCATGGGTGTACTAACTATCAATTTACTTTCTAGAGCCCTGGGTGTTATGCCAATCTATCTAGCAAACCTTTTAGATATAAAAGAATGTGATGCACTAGAATTAAATAATATATAAGCCAATACACTTGAGATAGATAGGATACCTACTACAACATCGGAGCTTACCTCAACCTCTTCAGCTGATAATGCATACACTCTTTCTACAGGTGGACCACCTTGAGTCAAGGTGGGTCTATGAACAGGAGGCTGACTCTGCACCACAGCCAGTTTGTATGGGCAATCCTTCGTAAAATTCCTGAGTGAATGGCAAACATAGCACCTGTTCTGAGAGGTTAAAACTGATACTGGTGCCCTCTGTATCTGGCCCTATGCAGTAGGAGGATGAGGTGGCCGCAGAACCGTAGGCACCGTGCTAGTGTTCGAAAGAAAAGTAGTGCCTGATCTACCGACCATTCGGAGCATGTAACCTGATGACCAATAGGGCTGCTAATATGATGGATCATAATTATACGGCCCATGAAAACTCTTGTTTGGGCTGTCTGAATCTAAATAGGGGTTTGATATCTTCTAAAGTCCAGGTGTGGTAGTGGACTCTCCCTTCTGCTTGTCTTCTATTGTGATACCCTACTTCCTAAACCCAGTCTAATTACTCGTATTGATTTGGTTTGATCATATAGGGCCTGAACCAGAGAGAATTGACACAGGTACCATTGGAATATGGTAGCAAGGGTGACCTTGAACTCGGGTTGGCCTGACATGACTAAGCGGGTACCAAGTGTAATACATGGACCCAAGCCTTGCACTTGCACGCACCATGAGACCATATATAAAAAGTAAACGTACGTACTAGTATTTGTGGATGCCAACGTAATCTAATATTATGTGAAAGTTTATTCCCATTAAATCCCACCTGAGATTACCCACCTGAGATAGCCCACCTAAGATTTACCCACTTAAGATAGCCCACCTGAAAATAGAAGATATTTTAGGGGGCCCAGGTGTAAAAGAGGTGACATTAACTGTCTTTTCCCTCATTAATGATAGTTGGTTGGTGGGAGAGTAAAGACGAAGAAAAGAAAAGAGGAAGAAGAAGAAGAAAGAAGAAGGGAAAATCGATTGTGGAGCTTCATCAGAGTTGGGTCTTGGTATTTTGAGCCTGGATTAATGATCAACTCATCAAGATCTTCGATTTGAGATAGGTATTGTACACATTCCAAAGATTTTTAGGAAAACCCCTTTCTTAAACCCTCTTTTTGATTTTTGGAAAATAACCCACTTGGATCTTGCTAATCCTATTTGTATAATAAAATCTAAGGTCTAATGGAAGCTGTGTATAATGATTTTGAAGGATTTGGAAAGGAATATTGGCGAAGATCTAGAGTATTTGGAGGTTCTTGAGCAAAAGAAGTGAAATTTGGGGTATCATTGGTATTCTTGAGAAAGAGTAAGAATCTTCATTTTCTTTTGATTTGATCTTAGATCTTGGTTGAGGATATATGATTTGACCTTAGATGAGTAATTTGAGTTGTCAGATTGACCCTAAACAAGTTCCCTAAGCTGGAGAAAAGTCGGGGAAAATGTTGGAAGAATTTGTTTCAAGACTGGGGGGTATTTTTAGCCCACCTGTCTTCAGGTTCTGGCCCACCTGAGTTCCCAAAACTCAGTTTTTGGGCTCTGGTGTAACCAATGGGCTGAAACCAGTGTTATGTCTTTGGCTCTAGCCCACCTGTCTTTCCAAAATTCCCAGAATTGGTCCAAATTTGATGGGTAACCCCCATTTATGATTCTAAACCCGATTTTAGTGTTCAAACATGATGATTTTGACCTTATTATGTTTATGATAGGTTACACTCAATATACGCATACCCACACATCGGATTTTTTTCGTACTGGGTACAAGCACCGTGTACATATACTTGTAAGTAGAGAGTGGACTCTGACTTAATTTCAAAATGTTATGCATCATTTAACATGTGTTAGTCTAGCCATGGCATCATGTCACTTGTGTGTAGACTAGACATCACATATGTCATATCATGCATTGCATGTGCATTTACATAACATGATATGCTTTGCTTTATGATGAATATCCTTTATGTCTTGATGTATGTGATGAAAGAATTTCATTTGAACATGATATATATCCTAAATTAGATGCTGTAGTCGGCTTGAAAATGAGTGCATGGTGGCTCGTGGAATGGGACATGGCACTAATGTGTAATCATACTATGCTTATGTAGAGGTATGTAGCTAGGATGTGATTTACCCTTGTGATACGACCCTTCCCAATGGGGGTTTACGTGTTGGGGGATCATTGTGGGAAAGCATTGGGTTGCGATTGTTGAACTCCTGCAACAGTTAGAAGTACGCACGACTAATCACTAGGATAGTCGATAACCCTAGTGGTATATTCAGAAGGCCAATCATACTACTTTTATTTCAGGTGGAGTCAGCCATTTACTCTTTGTCATTTAAATTTACCGGAGGTCAACGTATATTTAAATTTTGGTGCTAATGGTGGGCCTTCTCTGACAACCCTATGGGCATATCGTGGGATGGGGTTCGTAGCTCGTACCCGAGGCATACATGCACTGTGATTGTGAGTAGCACATAACCTATGACCTAGTAATGTTGTTAGGCTAATAGGGTTAAAATGAATTGCATATAGGTGTATTTGTGTTGTGATTGTTTGTATGGTTTTCCTTGTGTGGTCTTCCTTTCTACTTACTAGGCTAGTGAGCTCACCCCACATGCACAACTCTTTTAGATGATTTTATAAATTACTCACTTGGAGATCAGGAGTCAAGCCCCATCATGTAGTTTCCCTCTGAGGACTAGTAGGTCCTCGATGTGTTCAAGTACTGTGTTGATTGCACGTACAAGGATTGTGCTGTAGGGCTATAGTGACTCCCGTGTGATTCTTCTAGATTATTTTGATGTACTCCCTTTTGATGACTTGATGCTTAAATTGTTATATTTTTATGTATATACCATGCCTTCGGGCCCAAATGTATATAACTTTTATAACTCAATTTGGGTATCAATTATTGGTACAAGTTTGTCTTAGTTTAGTAGAGGTATGTTGTATTGTAGTTACTGCATTGTTAATCCTGGCAGGTTTGTGAGTTAACCGGTGTTAACTCGATAACCAACTCGGCTTTGTGCGAGTAGGGTGTGACAAGGGTGGTATCAAGCATACTCCTTAAACCCCAGAGAAACTATTAGATCTAGGTGGGTGAAGATAAGCCTTATGAAAAGTTTAAAAGCCTTAATTTAAATGTAAAAATTTGTAACCTTTGCATTCATGGCATGCATGCATTGATAGTATGAATTCTGGTTAACTAAAATTGAAATTGTCATAATTGAATGTACTTGTTAGTGAAAAATTTACCAAATTTTTCCAGCATAACGGCGTAAAATGAGAAAACCAAAAATTTTCAAACACAAAACCTGATAGACAACAAGAATAATAAGATAATAACATATGGTGGCCATGTCGACGACTATCAAATCACGTAGTTTAATACTATCAAACCATTAAAATATATATATATATATATTACAATTTCTATCAAAGTTACAATTCAAATTCTAAGTACACAAGTAGAAATGACAAGTATATGGTCAGAAGAGGATAGACATTTAGCCTAAAACACTAGTTAGAGTCGTCGCTAGAGACATCGAAAGGCTCTCCTAAGTGAGTCAATGCCGAGACTTGTGTCCCAATGAGTGAATCGATTATAGAGGCACACCACTCTCCTCTATACATGACGAACATCCGTAGAGATCATTCTAGAAGAGTGGTACATATCTCAAGTGAGTCACCGTAACCTGGACTCCATCTCTCTAAACTGCCTCCGCATCTGGAGCTCTCTACCAGTGTTCTCATCCACTCTCCTAAGAAGTTCCTACTCCCAGGCCACACTCTCTCCAAGCTAACCTCTAAGCTTAGCCTGACCCTCTCTCAAGGACCTCAACTCTGATAGGATATCCTGTAGGATAGGTGCCTCTCCAGTAGGTGGCGAAGCCGTGGGCTGTGTTCCAGAAGCAATGGGACTGTCTGGGCCACTAGCTCTAGCTGATCTGAAACCGCCAGCTCCATGGAAAGCTGGATCTATTGCCCTAGTATCCAATGGCACTTCCTCCAAAACCTCCTCCTCTCTGATCTCCTCATGATCAGGTACCCCCTGGAAACCCTCCTCCTGGTATGGGAAATGACTCCTGTCATCTCTGGTATGCTCATCCTCATCTATGGGCACACCCTCCTCCTGCTCTACATCATCCTCCTCTTGCTCCTCAGCTGCCTGTGGCTCTCCCATCAAAGCGTGAAAGTTCATCTGCCTCAAATTCCTTGCAGGAAACTTGTCCTTTAGACTGCTCCCTCCTCCTCAGAAAGGTTGACTATGAAATTCTTGAGGACTCGAGTAAGAGCTCTGCCATAGGGTAGGCTGGCATCCTCAAAATGCAAGGCATGATGATGCATAGACCTCAGTGTGAAGTAGGGCAGGCATAGTCTAGGTACATTGCCCTCAAGGGCAAGAAGCTAGGTAGGTGGGCATGAAACCTATCTGATTCTAGTGACCACTCCTAGGAGCTAGGTTGAACTGCACCAACCTAGCAAATACCCTACCCTTAGGGGAAAAGTCCAATTCAGATGCAGGCCTCGCTTGTGAATCACTAATCACCTCATAGATGCTCTCCTGCATGTCTCGGCTCATCAGTGAGCCTATGCCTCTGGTCCTAGGAGGACTGTAGTCCACAGTAAGGATGATCTCCACACCCTTCACCATACTGATTATGGCAAACTCTCCTCCTCCTCCGTGGCTTCCAGGTTGCAGTAGAACTTCCTCACCAAACCCTTATAACAAGGCCAGTCAATGTTAAGGATAGACTCCCAACCAAGAGCGAAAAACCTCTCTAAGAGGTGAATATGGGAAAAATGCTCCACAACCACCTGTTTCTCCAACATCACAGGTAGTGAGCGGAAAGTATGCCATGTGGATGCAGCTCTCGCACTGTGGAAGACCATCTCATTATAGTCGGATGGGTCCTCCCATTCCCTAGTTGGAGATGGGGCTAAAGAACTAGACCCCACCTCTTACTACTTAGCCTTGGAAATTTCTCTTCCTTGATGGCTCTACAGATTCTTTGCCTTTTCTTGGTGGCATCCTGAAAATGCAAAGAAGAGAGATAAGCACATGATGAAAATAAGAAGTCAAAGTATAAGGAGTATCAAGTTGAGACAGATAGTAGAAATGGAATCAAAGAGATGAATATAATGAGCTATAATAGCATATGGCAGAAAAGTTTTAGGAAATGTGATCTAAGCTAGTATTTTACAAATCATCAAACCCAGATACCTAAATCGGCTAAGTGAAAATACATTGATAAGAAGGATTAAGGTGATGGAAATCACTAAGTAAACACAAGTGGTGCAAATCAATTAATGAGATAATGGATGTGTGAATGGGGTATACAATGATCCCAAATGAGATGTAGTCTTAATGCATGAACAGTCCAAGAATATATACAATGAATAGATCCTTGCAAGAGATAGCATATCCCTATTTGGGTTTGGAATAAGAAATTGAAGGATTTCAAACAAGTATACCGATCAAGTAGGAAATTTTAAATTTGGGAATCTAACCAAATGGAAGGTTTACATTTCAAAGGAAACAACTAATGATGATTCTAATATGCTTGAAGATTTATGATTCAAAGGTAAACAAGGAATCCAAGATTTGGCTAGGTATAAATTTTCCTAATGTAATTGCCCTCTCTTTTTGGGCAAGTTTATATAAGGGTTTAGAACAATTATGCCATCCAAATTGGGGCCAATTGCAATGGAATGGTTGGTGACCACAATAGAAGCCTAATATTACAATGGAAACAAAGAAATTCATAATGTGGATGCTAAATTGACATGGAGAAGAGAACTGCATAGAAAAAGCGCTAAAATCGATGGTTAGGGCATAAAAAGCAAAAAATTTCTCTAATGTTTCCATTTCATGGATCAAACTACTTGGAAACCATAATCTAAGCTCTACATTAGCATATAATTCATTTTCTATGGAGAAAATCGAAGAAAGAAAAAACCAATGCCCCAATTACATTGGAAAATTTTCCATTCAAAAAGAAAGAAAACCAAGAAATTTTAAGAAATAGAGGGTTTATGAATTTACCTTGACGATGGATTAAGAGAGAAGGCAACTCGAACGGATCGTTGCGTTGATTCGGTGAGTCGAGTCATAAGAAATCACCCAAGGATTGTCCAAAATCACTTGAGTTTGGATGAAAGGGAAAGGAGAGGAAATAGGTGGAAAACTGGTTTAAAATCCCTTTAAGACGTAGCCTCGGGTAACTCCGACGAGCTGAAACCGACGGGGTTCGATCGGTTTCAGCCAACCAGGCCCCCCGGTCCTTAGCCCATTGATTTTGGTAGTGATGGCCCGATTCCACCAGTGGTCCTACATGGCCTGCCTTAGTGGGTTTGAGGTCCATTTTTGAAAATTTATGAGTGTAAAGAGGAAATTTGGCCGACACATATAATGAGACACAAATTTGGAGTTTGAATTGTTATAAGCATTTTTCCTCGACTGTTTTAAGGATGTAAGTGCACAAGGTTGCGCATTAAAATTCGATTGATTGTGTAATGAGTTGCAATACTAACTCATATGAAATTTTCATGCAAACCAGGTATACTTAATGGTGGTACGCACTAGATCCGAGGGTGTCGCTCGGGGTGCACCTCGAGGTACTTGTCCCATTGGTAGGCCAACAGTCAATAGGAGGCCACAACCTCAAGAGACAGTTGATCAGAATGTGGCTCATGAGAATCCGCCCATGGTTACACTTTCTGATCCTCCACCAGTACTTACCCCTAGTGATGTTGAGAACTTGATTCAATAATCGAATTAGAATCTCCATCAGTAGATTCTCCAGCAACAGTAGGCATTTGTGACTGCTATGCAATAGCAGTGGTATGCTGCACTACCAGGTCATCCTCCTCGGGTAGATATTCCACAAGGTCCAACTGGAGTACCTGGTGTTGGGGCACAGGTTGGAGGAACACCACCTGGCATCACCCCTCAAAATCAAGTTGGAGGTACACCACCCATATTACCTCAGGGTACAACTCCATATATAATGCCACCTCCTTACCCGTGCCATCTGGTATATGCACCATATTTTTAGCCAGTGGGCCATACCACAAGAGTGGTGGAGTCATTCAAAAGGAACCTACTACCTACATTCACTAAGGTGGGAAGTGACCCTTTGGAATTGGATCGATGGATCCAAGAAAATGAGAAGATATTTGAAGTGATTGAGTGCATTGATGCTCAAAAGATTATTTGTGCGGGGTTACAGTTTAAGAATGAGGCCAACTCCTGATGGCAAGCCTCAAAAGCCATATTGTTTGCTACACACTCGGAACCCACATGGGAACAATTCAAGAAGTTGTTCTTAGTAAATTACTACACTTGGAGTTTAGAGATCGCAAGGAAGTGGAGTTCTCAGCCTTGACTCAAGGAAGCAAGTCTATCCTTGAGTATCAGCAACAGTTTGAGGCCCTATTCTACTTTGCACCCCCTCACATGAAATCAGTTGAAGAAAAGGTTAAGAAATTTTTGAAAGGATTGAAGGTATCCATTGGCACAATACTTGAGGCATTAGATCTCACCGACTATGCCTTGATTGTACAGAAGGCCAAAACCATGGAAGATAAGATGAAAAGTGAATCATCCCTTACACCTGGAGTATGAAGAGAGTGAACCCTTATGTGGATTCGGGTGGCCTGAGTAAGAATTTTCATGGATCATACGAATTTGGTCCTTCATACAGGCAGCCCTACAGGCCATCGGGTTATCCTCCTCGATCCGCTAGTGGGACTGGTACTACATCTTCTTGCCCGAATACCAGTATGGTACCCACAGCTACTAGGCCACCTCACCCTCCACTTGCTATAGGTCAGGCTCATAGAGCTCCTGCTCCGATTCAAGCTTTACAAAATCATTGTTTTAATTATCATGCATATGGGCATTTTGCTAAAGATTGTCAAGCTCGACCAGTCTTACCAACCAACCAGCCTTTTGGATACAGACCTGCTTTGACTCAAGGGAGTCAACCACAAGAAAAGATGTATGCTTTATCAGCTGAGGAAGCTGAAGCTAGCACGAATGTGATGGCAGGTACGATTTAATTAAGAATTATCTTATGGTAAATATTGATGACATGCTTTATTTATGTGCATTACTGTATTATGTGTCCTACTTGTATCAGGTATATCAGCATATGTCTTGATTGATTTAGGAGTTTTGCATTCATTTGTATCAAAGAGATTTACTAAGAAACTTAACATGACACCCAAAATACTAGAGCATAAGATGATAGTTAGTACACCTACAAGAAAAATTTCACAGTTGAAGGAAGTATATGAGCCATGCACCATTGAGATCAGTGGAAAGCAGTTAGATGCCCAACTCATCGAGTTCAACATGCAAAACTTTGAGGTTATACTAGGCATGGATTGGTTATCAGCACATCGAGCATGCGTGATGTGTGCTGAGAAGTAGATCAAGGTGATCGATAATGAAGGGAAGGAACTGAAATATCAAGCAGATATGATAAAGTGGGCTAAGAAGGTTCTCATTTTTGCTCTGCAAGCTGTGAAGTTGTTAGAAAATGGGTGTCAGGGGTACCTAGCATCGGTGATTGATTTAGATGCAAGGGTCACACCTCTAGAGGAAGTAGAGATAGTTAAAGAATTCCTAGAACGTCTTTCCAAATGATCTAACTCAACTACCACCTGACAGGGAGTTGGAATTTCCTATAGATTTGATTCTTGGAGCTGCCTCGAAGTCAAAGGCTTCGTACAAAATGGCACCAGCAGAATTGAAAGAATTGCAAGTACAGTTGCAAGATCTGCTGAAGAAGGGATTCATATGCCCAAGTGTATCACTTTGGGGTGCTCCAGTGTTGTTTATTAAGAAGAAAGATGGAAGCCTACATATGTGCATTGATTACCGGGAATTAAACAAGTTAACCATCAAGAACCAGTATCCATTGCGATGCATAGATGATCTGTTTAATCAGCTACAAGGTGCTGATATTTTCAAAGATCAACCTGAGATCCAAGTATTATTAACTCAAGATAAAGAGTTGTGATATACCAAAGACAGCCTTTAGAACTCGGTACAATCATTATGAGTTCTTAGTGTTGTCTTTCTGGTTGACTAATGCATCAACAACTTTCATGGATTTGATGAACCGAGTGTTTCACGATGTTCTTGACAAGTGGGTCATTATTTTCATTGATGATATCTTGATTACTCGAAGTCAGAAGAAGACCATGCAAAACACTTGAGGAAGGTATTACAGAGACTGAGAGAGCAACAGTTGTATGCAAAATTCAGCAAGTGTAAATTTTGGCTCAAACAGGTTGGATTCCTAGGACACATGGTATCTGAAAAAGGAATCGAAGTGGATCCAGATAAGGTGAAAGCCGTAGTAGACTGGTAGGTACCCAAGAGTGTAATAGAAATTAGAAGTTTCTTGGGTTTGGCAGGTTACTATAGATGCTTCATCGAGAACTTTTCTTGGATTTCAGCACCAATTACCAAGCTGACTACGAAGGATATAAAGTTTGATTGGTTAAAAAAGTGAAGAAAGTTTTCAAGAGCTAAAGAAGCGGCTAGTGTCAGCACCAATGCTGACTATTCCTAAAGGCACAGGTGGAATGACAGTGTACACCAATGCTTCCAAAGTCAGATTGGGCTATGTACTTATACAACACGGCAAGGTGGTAGCATATGCTTCCAAACAATTGAAGGACTATGAAAAGAACTACCCTACTTATGACTTGGTGCTAGCAGTGGTCATTTCTACCTTAAAGATTTGGCGTCACTACTTGTCTGGTTAAAAGTACTAAATATACAGTGACCACAAAAGTCTTAAGTACTTTTTCACCCAAAAGGACTTGAATATGAGACAAAGGAGAGATGGCTTGAGGTTATGAAAGATTATGATTGTGATATTCAGTATCATCAAGGAAAGGCCAACGTAGTGGTAGATGCATTAAGCCGGAAAGCTCAAACTGTCACTTTCCTATCTAGCTGTCAGTCCAGAGCTCGTACAGGAAGTGATGTTAATGGATAAAATCCTCTTGTATGTGGAAGCAACCTTAGAACTAGTGCACTAGGTAGATGATGTTCAATAGTTGACTATGTCCTTGGCGGCTCTACAAGTACACTCATCCATCAGGGAAGAAATCATAATGAAACAGCCCTTAGATCCTGAGTTGTAGTGGATCAGAGAAAATATTCAAAAGCAAACAATGAATGACCCTAGCTTTACATTAGCCAGTGATGGGGCACTGTCTTTTCAAGGCAGATTGTGTGTACCCTACGACGAAGTAATACAAGACAAAATAGTAAAGGAAGCACACAGTTCTGAGTACTCTCTTCACCCTGGAAGTACCAAGATGTACAAAGACCTAATGCAACACTATTGGTGGCCAGCAATGAAGTCCACAATAGCTCTGTATGTGTTGACTTGCCTTGCATGTCAAAAATCAAAGCTAAACGGTATCGACCTTTTGGCACTCTTCAACCACTCCCAGTACCTGATTGGAAGTGGGATAACATTACAATGGACTTCATCACTGGACTACCATGTACACCCAAAGGAATGGATGTAATTTGGATGGTAGTTAACAGGCTTACTAAGATAGCTCACTTTATTCCGATCAAGACCAATTACACCATGCATTGCCAGCTTTACATGGATAATGTTGTATGCTCACATGGTGTACTAGAGAGCATTGTATCAGACAAAGACTCGAGGTTTACCTCCAGATTCTGGAAAAGCTTCCAGCAAGCCTTGGGATCACAATTGAATCTGAGTACAGCCTTCCATCCACAGACAGATGGACAGTCCGAGTGGACAATACAGATATTAGAAGACATGCTTCGAGCCTGTGCCATGGAAATGAGTGACAGTTGGGAGGAATATATACCTCTTATGGAGTTTACTTACAACAACAACTACCAAACTACAATTAGGATCCATATGAAGCATTGTATGGTAGAAAGTGCAGAACTCCTCTATATTGGGACAAAGTAGGTGAACATTGAATGGTTGGACAAAAAGTGATTCAGATGACATGTGATAAAGTCAATGACATTAGAGAAATTTAAAGCTGCCCAATCATGTCAAAAGAGCTATGTAAATAGTCGTAGGATGGAAATGGAATTCCAAGAGGGAGAGAAAGTGTTCCTCAAAATATCTCCTACTAAAGGCCTGCATAGATTTCACAAGAAAGGCAAGTCAAATCCGAGATATATTAGGCCATTTGAGATTTTGAAGTGAATTGGAGTTGTAGCATACATGTTGGCATTACCACCTTCCCTCAGTAGTGTTCACAATGTCTTCCATGTATCCATGTTGAAGCAGTACGTTCATGATCCATCCCACGTACTACCTGTGGAACCGGAATACTAGAAGCTGATATGATATATGAAGAACATCCAATTAAGATCTTAGATCAGAAGGTGAAAACTCTCCACAACCGTTCTATCACTTTTGTGAAGATTTGGTGGGCCAACCACCCAATCAAAGAGGCATCTTGAGAGAAGGAGGATGATATTCAAACCTTGTATCCTCATCTTTTCGAACAACCAGGTACTACAATTTTGGGGACGAAATTTTCAAAAAGGAGGGGGGGATAATGTGATACCCTACTTTTTAAACCCGGTCTAATTACCCGTATTGACTTGGTTTGATCATAGGCTGAACCGAAGAGAACCGACACAAGTACCATATGGAATATGATAGCAAAGGTGACCTTGAACTCGAGTTGGCCTGACATGACCAAGTAGGTACCAAGTGTAATACGTTCACCCAAGCCTTGCACTAGCACTCACCACGAGTCCATGTACAAAAAGTAAAGGTATGTACTAGTATTTGTGGGTGCCAAAAAAATCTAATATTATGTGGGAGTTTATTCCCATTGAAGCCCACCTAAGATTACCCACCTGAGATGGCCCACTTGAGATAACGCACCTGAGATAACCCACCTGAGATAGGAGTTTAGAAATACGTCCAATTTGGGATTGTAAATGACATAAGATAAGGTCACAACACATTTAATAGTGTGAAGAAGGTTATCGATGAGTTTGAGTTCAATAGCTCACATTTGATTGCATATTAGTGGTAGGAATGCTACATTATACATATGCATCATTTTTCTCACTTTGGCTTGAAGTTGCCGCATTTCTAGATTAGTGTTCTCAGGAAAATTTAGGGCTTTCACTTACTTTGACCTCAATATGCCAAATTACACACATTTTCATGAAAATGAACCTTTCCTCATATGTTATTGCGAACAATTTCCTCAATGCTTTGGAGATACTAGGTTTATGCTCCTCTCTGTGACGTTTAAATTTTCCCCCACTCTTTAGGAAAATCTCTCAATTTCTTCAAATGGTTACCAACTTGGTATTTGCATGTATCTATGCATTACATAATTGCTTTCCTCTCTCATATCATGCTTGTATGATGCTTCAAGTATCATAACCCCATGCCATTCAATGTCAATAAGTGGTTTTGTCAATCTATCGCTTATACATAATTATATTATGTCTATAGCCTCTCACTAAAGGCTCCTTTTTCCTCTTGTCATGCTACATACATTGCTCCCATTGGAAGCCTTTTCCTGAATGTCATTCCATTTAGTTTCCTCCTAGTGCACTTATCTTTCTGATTATGCTCTTTTCTCACCTTTACAATTCTCTATTGGAACCTTATCCATTTCTTATGTCTTCTTCCCGACTTTTTGCAGGATGTCTTCCCATAAATGCAAGGGGACATCTAAAAGTGGACATGCTTCTAGTAGGAAAAAGAAGAGTGCTGCCTCCAGTGCTTCTGCCTCTCGAGCCTGACCTGTCAGAGATCTTTCTGAGGACCTGGAGGATTATGATGAAAATGTCTTTTGCAGCCTTGAGGCCTCACTTTCTTGGAGAACCTTCTCCAAAAGACCAGTTTTGATGGAGAAGTCAATAGTGACGGAGGACTTCACTCGGGTTTAGTTGCTTGAGAGGTTCACTGCCCTTGGTTGGGAGGCCATGCTATTAGTCGACTGTCTATGCTACCCCAATCTCGTCTAGCTATTTTATTCCAATCTAAGTGTGGTGTATGATAACCGAATGTACACCCTCACCAACCGAGTGAAGGGTTGAGATATCAGGCTGCCGATTGATTTACTGGCTGGGATTTTGGGCATCCCTATGGAGGGTACTTGGTACTATTGCCCTCCTAGGGGTAAGGCTTTGGGTCTCCACATGAGCGAGACTCTCCAGAAACCTATCTACCGGACCATTTGTGGTAGCACTATTCATCCAGAGTCCGAGACAACCTTCCTTGCTGAGGTTCGAGTCTTTAGTCTTTTGGTGGTTCAACCTACTTCCCCGGGCTGGGCATTGAAACTAGGTGAACTTCATGGCTGCCTATGTAGCATACTGCCTTTATACTGCTTTGGGTAATCCTCCTCATCTGTGCCTTCCATACGTGATTATAAAGACCATAGATTACTTTGCACCCATCCTGCTAATGGTAACTACCCATATGCTTGGTCACTCATCAAAATATTCGAGCACTTCCAGCTAGCTCTTGAGGGTGAGGTGGGTAGTGCCCCCCGAACAGATTTGGCTGGGGCATCTTACATAAGATGAAGTTGTTTCATCTAATGGAGCCTACGATGGGGGAGGTAGCCTAGGAGGAGGGTGATGAGGAGGATAACAAGGACTATATCCCCAAGGAGGAGGACGAGGATGTGGATGTAGAGATGGAGGATGAGGTCCCCATCAGAGCAGTTCCACCATCTCCAGGTGGAGCCTTTGATTTCTAGGTTTTGATGGTCAGGTTGAAGGCACTACAAGAAGGTCAAGAGAAACTCCTACCAGGGCAAGCGACTATGCAAGAGACCCAAGCGAGCATTGTCATGGACATAGATGATCTAGACCATACCGTGGACTCTGCTTCCCGAGACATGGCGACGAACCTAAGACATCTCCAGGAGGAGGTGGATTTGGTAAACTGTCGGTTCGACCACTACGACCAACGCTTGGGTATCAACTCAAGATCCCAGTTAGGGGAGGTCATTGACATTGATGATGATTGAGTGGGGCATAGCTTGTCCTGGAGGGTTCTCTTTTCTCCTCTTTGAAAATGTAATCATGGGAATTCTGTCTTCTTTTCTCCTTTCCTAATCATTCTCTTCTTGGTTGTACTTTTGAGGATTCTCCCAAACATTTGAAAATTTCTGTTATGTTTATGTAGTCAGTAAATTTTCTATGACGATGTAAACTTCTTGTGTGGACTTTTTGGTACCCCCAACTTATGAATACATCATGGGAAAATTTTTAAGTTTTGCATACTTTTAGATTTTTATATGAAGTCTTTTATGTTTTTTCCAACCCCATCTCCTATTTTGGGTTTCTAAGAATTTAATCTTGTAAGCTGTGTGTGATTAGAGCATCGTGCTCTGATACCACTATTGTCACACCCCATTCACATAGAATCGGAGTGGTGACTGGGTTTCCTCTGGGTAACCCAAAACCACCAGGATTATCTGATACAGTAACCACAGCACAGCAAGCACAAGCAATCATGGGATATAATAATATAATACAGCGGAAGCCTTGTCGTATATGCATACCTCTAAATTTCAATATACTCTTGATACCCAAATTGTTATACGTAATATAATTATATGTGGGCCTGTAGGCATGATATTTACACAAGAAATAGCAGTTTTACTATCAAGAGCATAAAAGGGAAAATATACCAAAAGAATCAGAAGAGTACAATAAGTAGAATCTGCTACTATTTCCCTACAACACATCCCTCACATGGGCAACCATCACCGTGATCGAATCCTTTGGGGACCCACCAATCCCCCCATTGGGGTTTTGTCAGTGAAACCTGGCATGAGTCCCTCTACTAAATATCCTGCAAAATTATCTAAAAAGGTGTGTACACGAGGGGTGAGATCACTAGCTTAGTAAATGGAATGAAAGATACACACAAGCAATTACAATCAAATGATCATATATGCATGAGATTTATTTTATTCCTAATTCACCTAAACAATCATACTAGATCATAGGTTACATGCTACTCATAACCACAGTGTGCGTATGCCCCGGGTTCGAGATGCGTTCTTCGTTCTGTGATATACCCCTAGGGTTGTTACAGAAGGCCCACCTTGAGCAGTGAAAAAGTAAATTGTGGTCGAACCATAGCAAAAATTAAAAGTAATACAATTGACCCTCTGAATATATCACCAAGGTTTCCAATTGTCCTAATGATCAGCCAGACATACTTCTAACCACTATGACAGTCTACGATCAACACTTTCCCCCAGTGATAACCTAACATGTAAACCCCTGTTGGGAAGAGTTGCAGCACCAGAAAATATGATATCCTAACCGCATGATCCTACATGAGATAGCACAATTGCATAGTACTTCCGTGTACCATTCCACGGTGTACTAATGTATTTGTTTTCAAGCCTACTATGGCATCTAATTTAGAAATCCCACACATGTTCGATAAATCATCACCATACCATAACATATGATAAAGTTTCATGATTCCAAGCAAGTAACAAGCATTTAGAAATTTATGATACAACATGTTCAGTTCTAAATGCATCATTCATACATCAAGTATATGCATGGGAATGGCAATCAGAATGTCAATATAATCTTTGAATGCATAGGATGCCAAAAACACTTTGAAAATATGATCGAAGTCCTCTCCCCACTTACCTATTCATGTAGAAGAATCTGCACTCGCGATACGGGTAAGATCCAGAGTGAAAACGAGTGTCTTAAAACCTAACATAGATAGGAGTTTAGAAATACGTCCAATTTGGGATTGTAAATGACATAAGATATGGTCACGACACATTTAATAGTGTGAAGAAGGTTGTTGGTGAATTTGAATTCCATCGGAGCACATTTGGGCTACAGGTGGGTAGAAGAACCCACCTATGAAAAATATCCAGACCGACAAGTCATACTAGTAGGTCTGGCACCCACCGATCTTGCCAACCAGTAGACCTAGAGAAGACAGGTGGGTTACACTGGTAGGTGTGGCACCTACCAATCCTACCCGTCGGTAGACCAAGAGAAGACAGGAGGGTCACACTGGTAGGTGTGGCACCCACTGGTCCTACTAGCCGGTAGACCCAGAGTCCCAAGCAAGACAGGGGGGTCACATTGGTAGGTCTTACCACCCATTGGTGTTACCCGTTGGTATTCTGTGGGTTTTGCTATTTTCCTTCCTTTCTTCATTCCACCTCTTGGAAACCCAATAGGGTGGTTCCCACTTCATTTCTCACACATTCTAAGTCTCATCTACTTGATTGTTCATTGAATCTATGCCATTATCAAGATTTGGGGAAAGAAATCATACCTTAGCTTGAAAAACCCCAAATCTTGAGATCCTCTTCCTAAACTCAAATGCCACTTCAATAATTCTCAAATCTTTATTTTTCTTCTTAAATCCTTCAAGAAAATCACACAATGGTTTAATTATTCCCTATATTCAATAACATACAAAAGGGGTTTATCACATCTCAAGGGTTTATGGTGTTACTTACCTCAAAATGTAGATCTCAAGATATTAGTGATAATACCGGTGGCAAAAAGGTAAAACATGGCTACGGAATCCAAGGGGAAAGCCTTCTTCCCACTCTTCTTCTTCTTCTTCTTCCTCTTCTCTCCCTCCTCTTTACTCCTTCCACCAACTTGTTGAAACCATAAATGAGGGAAAGAGAGATAATAAGGCTTTTTATATCCTAACTTACAAATATCTTCTAAGGTCCGTTTGGTTTTGTCGCAAGCATACGGCTCAGTGTAGCTAATGGGTCAAACACAAGGAGAGTAGCCACTTTATTTTAAGCTTCTTTTAGTAATGCAAAAGTATAATTATTGACTATGGTGATCTACTTTTAGCTACCATCCTAACACAAATGCATCTAAAAATGTCCTAACCAATACATTTAGGGAAACTAGAATTGAAATTACAATAAAAATTGAACAACCTAACCATTCGTCATCTAGAAATTTAAATACTCAAACCATATAATTAAAAAGCAAATAACTGAAATTAAATGTGCTGAATAAAAAGTGTTAAAAAGTAAATAAATAAAAAAGAAAGGAAAAAAAAGCTAGAGAGAGGCACATAAATAGGTATCTCTACTTAGCCCGAGGGATGCACCATAAATAATATGAGCTTCCCTACTTGACCAGAGAGTACTCATATAAGGGCTTTTCTACTTGGCTTTAGGGGAAGGGATGCAATATAAATAATCAAAATAAAAAAATGGTTCCATAGCTAGAGTGGGGCAAAGCCAACACATGCTTGTAGGCATGAACCTTGAGGGAAAGGGAAAGCAATAATGTAAAACTAAGAATTTAGAACCTAATTTAAGAATGATGGGTAGCAAGAAGAGGGAATGAGAGGGGGGGGGTGAGAAGACTTATGAAGAAGCCTACCTACCTGAACTTCAATACTTGAACTTGAAAACTTGGTCGATTTAAAATACTACCAGCCCTAAAAATCATATCTAAACTAAATCAAATTTGAAATTGCTACCCTGGAGAAAACAAATCTAGAAGAGAAAAACTGAACTTGAAAGAGATGCTCCACAGCTTGTTCTTGTCACCTAGAACTAAGCCTAGAACTAGAAATTAAAATTATTGCACCTTTGAATAACTTGAACAATAAAATAAAAGGGGTTGTATTAATTAAAATAAAAGACTTGCATTAATAAAAAAAATACAAAAGTGCTTGCATAAAAAAACTAAGACAAAGAACTAAAGAGAAAAAGAGCGCACAACTAAAAACCTAGAAGAAGAGAGGAAGAGAGGGACACCCCTTTAGGGTTTAGTGGACTCCCTTTTATAAGAAATAGGGGAGAGAGGAGGATGTCCAAGGGTGGATCCCCTTGGACGATTTTGTGGTGATGTGAAAGAGAGCAAAGAGAGAGAGGGAGAGAATCATAGGAGAGACGATCTCCCACGATTTTGGTTTCCTCTTTTTTTTTTTCTCTTAAACTTGGGCACAAACTCCGGTCATGGATGATTTCTCTTGCTTGGATAATCATCTAATTGAGTAGGAAGTTCCATCAATGCCTTTGCTTTACGTGATGAGTAGGAGAGAGAAAATCTTTCAAAAAAATCTCTAAAAAATAGAGGTCAAAGGTTTCAAACTTGAGACTCCTGGTGAGCAAGGGATTTTTGCACACCACTACTCACCAACTACGCTAAGTAGTTGTTATTACCAAAAAAGAATCTTCAATCACTCAAGGGGGGTCCATCAATCCTTGTTGGCATTTGAAATATTTCTTCTACAACTGGGACAATTGCAAACGGGCTGGTTTTGCATCTTGGTTCAATTCTGATCCATTATTCTTTTTCAATCACTTGTATGGATGACCAAGTGGATGTGTACTTTTAATGCAACATATCCATCTTGTTCAAAATTTTGTTCTCTTTGCAACCATAAAAAGAAATGGGACCTCTTTATGTGTAAAATTGGAGATACGACGCCCAATAGTCCTTAAGGCCTTAAAAATACCAAACCTATAAAAATAAAGTAAAACCCAATGTAACTCCATTCTAAATATGTAAAAATCTATGTTTTACTACATAACATTTCACACATAAATGTGCTCATCAGAATTCCCCCACACTTAGACTTTGCTAGTCCTCGAGCAAAATTAAAAAAAAAAAGATTAAAATGCAAAAACCTAACTCACTTTCGTAGGAATCACGGTTGCACTTAGCATGTGCAACAAGCCTTTAAACCACTAGGTCACCCCTAGAGGACGAGTTGTGTTTCGTGGGTGTTTGCAGTGAAAAAACACCCAAAATTTAGAAAAAAAAGGACATCCCAACCTTAGCTAAAGGTAAGGGCCATACTGATCTAGAGCAAAGATAATTGCTCTTACACTTGATCTAGGGACCCCCCACACTTGAATTTTTATCACCTCATATCGATTTTAGGCACAAGCATATATCTTAATTTGGAACTCACCATGTCTCTTCCAAAACATCCTTATCTTAATGACATTTACACATACTTTCCTGCTGTGTGGTTTTTTTTATTATTATTTTTTTGATAATAAACTCTATCCTCCTCCACTACTATTGGCCTAAATGACATGGTGGAGCAAACACCAGACACTCAAGTTATTGTATAGCTTCGCTTTTTGTATATGCCCACATAGACAGTGATGCTAGAGTTCTTTCAAAAATTTATTCTCTAAGAGTTTCGATCATGACACCACGCTTCCTGAGGCACAATGTCCTATCTAGTTCTAAGGAAATCAACTATTGCTTTTCATTTATATCACTTTCCACACTTAATTTAAAATTATGTATTTGACTAAAAAGAAAGTCTCAACTCCAAATCAAGAGTACAAGGAACCCACAGACATACATATGATCCAACACCATAAAACAAGGGTTTCTTATTTTTCAAAAGAGAGTCCCATCTCAAGACACATGCTTGTTTCTTTTTTTTCAATAGGGTTTTTATGATTCAAGATGGGTACCTTAATCAAAATTATTACTTTCATACATCAAGCAACAAAATGATATGATCATTAGCCAAAAGCCAAAGGACTTTATCCTTAACAAGCTCAAAAAAAAAAAAAAAAAAAAAAAAAAAGAAAAGAAAAGAAGAAAAAACCAAAAACAAAAAAAAAACTGATTTCCCTCCCCCACACTTAAGTCATGCAATGTTCTCAATGCGTGGAAAGAATTAAAAGCAAAGACAATGCAAGGGGGTCATACCTGGTTAAAAGTTAGTCATCAGTGTAAAGAAGTTCATAGATCTTCACTAGCAGCTGTAGGAAACTCAAGGAACGATTTTAAACGCCGACCATTAACCTTAAAAATTGCACATGTTCTATGGTTCAAAACCTCAACAGCACCATGAAAAAAAAAACCGTCTGCACAACATAAGGACCACCCCAACTGGATCTCAACTTGCCTAGAAAAATTTACAACCAAGAATTGTAAAGCAAAACTTTATCACTAGGTGTGGAAGACTGCCTAAGGGTTTGTCTACCATAAAAAGCCTTGGAGCATCTCATTTGTAAAATCTTATTGTAAAAATACTTGCCCCTACAAAAAATGAGATAAATGATCACATTATCTATCCATTTTAGAATTTCTTTGTGAATGACTTCCTTCATCATTGGGTTAGCTCTTCTTTGGGGTCCCATTGAAGTTTGGACCCCTCAATGAGGTAAATATGATGTTGAATAATAGAAGGGCTAATTCCTTTGATGTCAGTAATGCTCCATCCTATGGCTTCCTTATTTTCCTTTAGAGGCTCGATTAACTCCTCCTCCTGATTGGAAGTCAAATTAGAAGCAATGATGACTGTAAGAGTGTGATCCTTACCTAAGAAAGCATACTTAAGATTGGAGGGCAACTCTTTCAACTCAAGCTTAGGGGGTTCAACAATGGAAGGCTTAAGCATTAAGGTAGATAAGGGTCCAATGGGCTTTAAAGGTGGTTGGAGACTCCAAACCTCAGACATAATTCCCTCATCAAAATCACCAAATTGTTCCATACACTCTTGAAATCTAGAATCAAAATCAATATCAAAATAAGTCTTAATGGAATCTGGAATTTCTCGAAGCAGATGAACTTCCTCTTCATGGGGATTTGGTTGCTTACCGCCACTAAAGAAATTAAAATTTATAGAAGTGTTGCCAAAAGAAAGTTTCATAGTACCGTTCTTGCAATTGATTATGGCACTACTGGTGGCAAGGATGGTCTACCAAGAATGATTGGGATTTGGTCCCAAATGTTGGCAACTGGTTGGGTGTCTAAAACAATGAAATCAATAGAGAATAAAAATTCCCCTACCTTAAGTAAGACATCCTCAACCATCCATTTAGGAACCTTAACAGATCTATCTACCAACAAAAGAATAGTTCCAATGGCTTTCGATTCTCCCAATCCTAGTTGCTTATACACATAGTAAGGCAAAAGATTTGCACTTGTGCCAAGGTCAAGTAAGGCATGCTTAATGTTGGTGTTTCCTATGATACAAGCTATGGTAGGGCTCCTTGGATCCTTATACTTGGTGGCTATAGGCTGAGTAATTATGGAAGTAATGTTGCCTGTCAATAGCGCCTTTTTGGGCACACTCCTGATACGTTTGTGAGTACACAAATCTTTCAGGACCATTGTATAGGCAAGGATCTGGAATATAGTATCCAAAAGAGGGATGTTCACTTCTACCTTTTTGAAGGCTTCTATAATCTTGTCCATGGAAGCAGCTTCTTTTTGTTTTCCAAGCAATTAGGAAAAGGGATAGGGTGAACATAAGGACTGTTAGGGTTTTGCTCTTTTTCAAAAGAATTATGTTTGATTTCCTCAACCAAATCATATTCAGTTGCTTTAGGTTCATCAGACGAAACTATAACAGGAGGCACACTTGTGTCCTCAGTAGAAGGAGAGTTAACAAAAGTAATAGATGGGGAAGATTTAGGAACACACTATTGATACTCTCGATCACTCCTAAGGGCATAAATAGCATGACATTGATTGGAGGGCCCTTGTTGGGTCTGACCTTGTACTACCTTCAATGATGCATTAGGTGGTGCTTGTGAACTAACAGGCTAATTATGCCTAGGGTTAGGCTCTGGTTGACATTGCAAAGTTCACTTCTCCCTCTCACGTAAAATTGAGACAACTTAGGTGAGTTCTCTTGTAAGATTTTGATGGCTTGTCATGAGGAAGGCCATATTCTTTTTCAAATCACTTACTCTATTTGCCTCTTCAATGTTGGTAAACCCAAGGGGTTGCTGATAAGATGATAGGAGAGGGGGCCTAGGGAAACTAACCTAAGGTGCTACATTTGGCCTAGGAATAGTATTTGGGCAAAAGGTTGTTGTGCAAAGGGAGGCCTTTGGGGTCCAGGTTGACCGTGACTATGGAAATTGGAAGGCCCTGCTTGGTTGCTCTGGTTCCAGGAGAAATTTGGGTGATTTCTCCATCTTGGATTGTAAGTATTACTATATGGATTATTCTGATATAAAGTATTAATACTGTCATTGGAAGTGTCCCTAGAGGTCGGGCATTCTTCTATAACATGTCCAGGGGACTGGCACCAAGTATATACATCCTAACCAAATTGACTAATGATGGCTCTCTAGGAACATTAGCCTCAATCCTTTTGATTAGGTTATCCAGGTGGGCTTCCTTGGCTACTAGCCCCCATTCACAAAATATCCTTTTCCTCCTATAGTTCTTTCATTCTCTTGGGTTGATTCCCACTCACGGGTTTTGTCAGCTAAGTCAAGTAAAGGATGTGAATCCCCCTGGGCACATAGACTCTATCATTTGTTTAGTTGGGTAACCAATACCCTCATAAATTATTTAACATAAATGCCATAAATCTAGGCTATGGTGAGGGCATTCTTGGAGTAGATCCTTGAATCTCTCCAAAAGTTTGGAAAATGACTCACTAGGCTTTTGCTTAAATTGAAGGATATTACTTCTAAGCTTATTGGTCTTGTGAGTTGGGAAAAACTTCTTGAGGAAGACAATTATGAATTTCTCCAATGTGGTTATGGAATTTGTAGGTAACCCATACAACCACTTCTTAACTTTGTCTTTTAATGTAAAAGTGATGAACCTAAGCTTAACAGCATCATCAGAAAGCTATCAAACTTTAATTAGAACACATACCTCTTTATATTCCCTAAGGAATAAGTATGCATCCTCGGAGGGCAGCCCATGAAAATGGGGCAACATAGTGATATATTGAGATTTGAGCTCAAAATTATTGCCCTAGGCTTGTGATAAACTATGCAGGAAGGTTTGTCTGTTATAGCAGGATAAAACCTATCTTTCAGAGATTTAGGTGGAGGGTTTTGCTGTTAGTCTCCCATATTGAAAGGTACTAAAGAGCGTCAATGTAAAGGTTCACTACTTGTCTGATCTCTTCTTTCTAACCTATTTGCATTATTACATACCCACCTAACACTCATTTTTTCGGAATGAAATTTTTTTTTGAAAACATTTTTTCGGATTTTTTTTGGTGAGCTTATCGACAGGGATCTAGGGTTGCTCAGGTCAATTCCTAAGGTACTGCTACAGGGTGAAACCTGTCTTTATCATACTGTGAGGCTTGGCGACCTCCACCAATACAACTATTATTGCTTCTCAGGAATTCAATAAAAGAAAAACAAAAACAAAACAGAGCAAACTGTAACATTCGAAATATGTAAAAATGCATGCTTTACTACCTAAGATTTCACACAAAAATATGCTCATCATTGTACAACACCAAAGTGGATGTAAAGCATTGGGAACTTGAGACGTTGAGACAACAACCCAGAGAAGGATTCATCCCATTTCTAATGAGGTTTAGAGATAAAGCCGCCAAGATGGTAGATAGACCTTCTGAAGCAGGGCAAGTGGAAATATTGATTGAAAATTTGGCCAAACCTTACTATGATGTTCTCTACTATCAGCATCTATAGACCTTTAATGTATTGATAGCCATTGGGACACGTGTTGAGAATAAGATCCTAAGGGATGCACAATATCAAAACATGGGAAAGAATGCCAAGGGCGAGGTAGACAAGATCCCTGAAACCAATGTGATAGGTACGGTCCAACGATCATCATCATCATTGAAAACCCAATGGCCACAGCCGTTCGTGTTATAGTCAAATGCACCTATTCAGAAGGCTCCTCACCCTAGAGGATAGTTCACAGAATTGGGAATGCCTTTGGCAGTAGCATATGAGAAATTGAAGAAACAAGGCCTTATGGGAACTATAGCTCCAAGAGTAATCAGTAATCCTCCCCCACCTTGGTACAAGGACTATGAATATTATACTTTTCACACTCAGAAAAGGCACAACACTGAAAGGTGCTTGTGCCTTCAGCATGCAGTCCAAGATCTGATAGACAATGGGACCATTGAAGTCAAGGCCAAACATCGTCCCAATGTCATTATCAACCCACTCCCTGATCATGCAACAGTCAGTGTATTGGAGGAAGAATCAACAGAAAGTGACCCCACTCAACTCATCAAGTTACGAGCTCGAAGAGATCACTTAAATGTTATGGGAGGTAGGACCAAGGTTAAGAAAACCCTTGGGAAAGCAGAGCCATCAGAAGAAGAGTCTGAAGATGATGATCAGATACTTGCCTTCCCGCCTTCCCTCCTTCATCACCGACCACAAAAGAAGAACTCACCACCTCATATCATCCGCTGTAGCCATTGTTCTTCTCACCATACCACCAGAAAGTAGGACCCCCTTTATCATCCTATCATCCACTACCTTCATCAGAATACCTTATTTCCTACATCACATCCCTTTCATATCACCCCACCCCATATCCCTCACCACCTTTACATAATTCTCATGGGTTGCTAGACAAACCATCAAATCCAAAAGAAGGATGGATTGGCTTCCTTTGGATTGGCGGGTATAGTTGGAAGGATATGCTTGTATTGCCAGAATCTCCAAAGATAACTCCATCAACATATTCAGTGAATGTTCTGGGGGAGGATCAAGAGACTAACCCTACACCATTGATTCAAGCAACCTCACCTCTAGAAGAGGATCCAAAAGAAGTTGAAGGAGTGACAGATGAAGCCAAGTAGATCAAGGGGCACGATTCCACCAACCTCAAAGGGAGCGATACAAAGGATGATGAGTTTTGGGAATTAGATGGCAATGAGGAGAACCTAGTGAGGGAGAGATCGGCTAGTTTATAAGCAAGTAGTTAAAAGAAGAAGGGAACAAGTGCAACACTACAGAGGAGATAGTGGTCACCATCCAAGAAGGAGAAAATGGTCCATTACCACATCTGCTTATCCATCAGTTCATTAAGCCACTTCTGAACTGGACAAGCATTGGAGAGAACTTCAATTTTACTCATGCTACTGAGTCAACCAACCTGGATACCACTGGCAAAAACATTAAGTCAAGTGTCAAGTTAGTCATTGAATCAATTGTCAAGTCTGTTGTTAAGTCCCCTATTTATGATTATGTGTCTGCTTTCCCTCTTTAGGAAAGCCCAGAGTCCGTCAAGTCTATTACACCTTTCATGAATGAAATTTCTGATTCTGAGTATGACTTGCCTCCTTTTTCTGATGATGATCTTAATAAATATCATGATCTAATAAAACAATGCAAACGAAAGAAGGCCCAACCCATCTGTGAGGATACCCGGGTTATTAATTTAGGAACTGGCCAATGCCCTTGAGAGGCAAAAATTAGTACTACCTTGGATGATGAAGAGGCAGAGCAGATGATCAATCTTCTGAAAGAGTTCGCTGAAGTCATTGCCTGGTCTTATGAAGATATACCTGGGATAGACCCCAACATTATGCAATATCATTTGTCGACCTACCTTGAGGCAAAGCCCATCAAACAGAAACTTAGAAGAATGCTCCCAGAATGGAGTGAAAAGATCAGAGAAGAAGTTAAGAAATAGTGGAATGCAGGGTTTCTACAAGTGGTGAAGTGCTCCCAATGGTTGGCAAACATAGTATCAGTTCAAAAGAAAGATGGAAGGGTACGCATGTGTGTTGATTTCCAGATGATGATACAATGGGGCACGCCTTGTTATCATGTATTATTAGGATACAATCAAATGAACACACTCCTGAAAGGTCTAGTGATGCCCTCAAGATTGAAAAATGCCAGGGCAACTTATTAGCTACATAAACCAATCTCGGATCAAGGATCCCATTTCTGGGGCAATGGAAGCAATCAACAAGAATGTCAAAGCCACCTTTCAAAAAAAAAAAAAAAAAAAAAAAAAAAAAAAAAAAAAAAAAAAAAAAAAAAAAAAAAAAAAAAAAAAAAAAAAAAAAAAAAAAAAAAAAAAAAAAAAAAAA
>NW_024870463.1:310913-355476 GCF_013358625.1 Macadamia integrifolia | reverse complement strand
GGTTCCACCCCTCTTGACCTGAAATAGGGGTCAAGCACAGGTATAATTTCTCACCCAAATTAGCATAATGTAGATTTTACATTAACCTTGTTGTAGTGTGCATAATTATTTAAATTCAGTCAATATATATATGTGTGATAACTTAGCCATGCATGTGGAACAGGAATAATTGTGGAAAATATTCGTTTTTAAGCATCTAGTAGGAAGACCGATTGAACCGGGTAGATTGGGTGCCTCACACCTTCCCAATTCTACAACCTAACACGTATCCTAAATCTCTAGACTAGACCAATTTTTGGGCCCTTTTCTCAGGAATCAGGCCCACCTCGGGTCTTAGGCCCATAATCCTGGGTGGCAACTCCAAACTCTTTTTAATGATCCCAATCCCCCGTATTAGACCATCGTCAAATCCCCGTCTCAATGACGACCTTTACACTCCTATGAAATAGGCCTCCATGTATCTCTGAGCGACGGTATGGTGGTGTGGGGGCTTGCGGGTAAGCACATATGACACACCCCTCCCAAAGAAAGAGAAAGAGAGGAGAGAGGGCTGACACCAAGGTCTTTTTTCTTGGCTGCTACCCTCACACAGTGAACACTACTATGCCGAACAATTAAAAACCTAGAAGAAATAGGGGGAGAAGACCCGGGCGTTCCAACTTAGTCAAGAAATTACGAGGTAGCACTCTTGACATCTGTGAAGGACCACAGCTTCCTACCCCAAGTCGAGAAGGGGTGTCTAAAGAAGAAAATGATTCCATGGTTGGGATAATCACCATAATAGACAGTGATGATGAGGATCATTACCCCACAAAGATTATCGTGAAGAAGCCTGCCAATGTAATGGAGACTAGACGTGGAAGAGATTACAAAAGAAAGTCCTTAGTGATAGAGAAATCAAGGACCAATGAGGCAGGGAGCAGCGATTCCAAAGGAGAACCAAAGAATCCTGTTTTAGCCCAACTCAAGAAGGCCCAGGCAATTATCTCAATGTGGGGATTATTGATGGCCTCCCCCTCTCGCCGTGAAGCTGTTCTAAAATCTCTCACCAATGTACGTCCATTGGGATAAATCCAGCACACCTCTCACAAATAGTAGGGGCAATATATGTAGTACAGTCACTGGTGTTTTTAGATTCTGAACTAACCACCAAAGCAACCTAGCACAACAAAGCCTTGCACATAACAGTGGAATGCCTTGACAAGATTGTTCCTCAGGTCCTCATTAACAATGGGTCCACTCTGAATGTTCGAACCTTAAGGTCAGCCAAGAGTATCAATGCCAATATAGAAGAAATGAGGCCATCAAACCAGACAGTGCGAGCATATGACAACACCAAAAGATAAGTCCTTGGAATCCTCACCATGGCTATCTCAATTGGCCTAATGAAGTTTGATGTTGACTTTCAGGTCATTGATATACTAGTAGATTTCAACATGCTCTTGGGAAGGCTTAGTTACACCAAGCAAAGGCAGTATCATCCAGCCTCCATCAGAAGGTGAGGTTGATTCATTAAGGGAAGGAGATCACTGTAACTGGAGACCCCGAGGTGGTCAATACTCTAGCCAACATTGAGAAGGGAGAAGAATAAGGCCATAAAGTTCGACTCAGCGGGTTGGAAATAGAAGGAACTTGCATGGTCCTTGCCAAGGAAACATCTGAAGAAAAGATCCTGTCCAATTATGAAGCAATCTGGAGTCCCCGAGTTAGCTGAATGATGAAAAAAATGCAATACTTCCCTGGTATGGGATTAGGGAAGATCATTAGGGTGTTCCCAAGCAACCCACTTTGGTTGTGAGCAAAAGAAGAAGCAATCTAGGATACAAACCTCAACCCCCAGATTGGGAAGCAATAATGTCAACTGGGGGAAAAATTATTGAGAATGACTAGGAGGATAGTCGCCTCTTACTACCCTACTCTCAATTGGTACTCTGTGAAGGAAGGGGAAAACTTTTCCTTTTGTGGGAATGTTTTGCCTTGGTTTGATGGGACCACTGCTAAAATGCAACCGCGATTTGAGATGTTCTTCCAAGATGAGTTTGATTGGGGTACTCATGAGCTAGAACAGTTACAAATCAAGGAAAGTGAATAGGAAAGTTACATCACGAGAATATCTGAAGTAACATTTATTGAAGATGAGTTCTCCTCTAACAATCCTAGAATGTTGATCTGATCCAAGGAAGCACAAAGTCCTCGAGTCCTCCTAAAAAGAGAATGGGAAGAGAAGGTGAAACTTGTCTGGTCTCTGCATCTCCCCGCTGATATAAAAAACCATATTTGCTCCTTACGAGAAGCACATGCGCAAGAGCTACACAACCTCAAGCCTAGGCCTTTCAGTGGAAGAAGTGTGTATGCCAAGAAGGGAAGAGCACAAAGGATGATGGTTTGCATGTACTATGCCCGAATCAACTGCAATGGAAAGGTCTGTGACAGTGGCCAAAGGTGTGACCAAGGAGTGGGGATGGCTTCCATTAGTAGGCTCGAGAAGTTGGACATCATAGAAAAAGGGTCGAGTAGTCTCCACCGCCTTTCGCCTCCTAGAAAGTTTGGCTTCAAAGAACATGAGATCGATCAGCTCGTCTTTGTAAGCAAGCAGGCACCCACCAAAGAGAACAATGGTAGCACTACGGAGGAGATAGTGGTCACCATCCTAGAGGAAGAAGAAGGCACATTGCCACATCTGCTTATCCATCAGTCTTTTGAGCCACTCTTGAACTGGACAAGCATTGGAGAGAACTTCAATTTTACTCATGCTACTGAGTCAACCAACCTGAATACCATTAATAAAAGCATCAAATCAGTCATTGAGTCTATTATCGAGTTTGTTGTTGAGTCTCCTGTTTATGATTATGTGTCTGCTTTCCCTCTTAAGGAAAGTCCAGAGTCTGTCAAGTCTATTTTCCTTCTTTCATGAATGAAATTTCTGATTCTGAGTACGACTTGCCTCCCTTTTCTGATAATCTTAATAAATACCATAACTTAATAAAAAAATGCAAGACAAAGAAAGCCTAACCCATATGTGAGGATACCCAGTTATTAATTTGGGAGCCGACCAACGCCCTCGAGAGGTGAAAATTGGTACCACCTTGGATGATCAAGAAGTGGAACAAATTATCAGTCTTCTGGAGGAGTTCGTTGAAGTCTTTACCTGGTCTTATGAGGATATGCCTGAGATAGACCCCAACATCGTGCAACATCATTTGCTGACTTACCCCGGTGCAAGGCCAGTCAAGCAAAAGCTTAGAAGATTACGTCCAGAATGGACTGAAAAGATCAGAGAAGTTATGAAACAGTGGAATGCAGGATTTCTACAAGAGATAAAGTACCCCCAATGGTTGGCTAACATGTTCCAAAGAAATATGGTAGGGTAAGCATATGCATGGATTTCTGGGATTTCAACAAAGTGAGTCATAAGATTTCCCACTACCTCACATTGATGTATTGGTTGACAACATTGCAGGGCACGCCTTGCTATCATTTATAGATGGATTCTCAGGATACAATCAAGTAAGCATACACCCCGATGATAGTGAGAGGATAGCCTTCACCACTCCATGGGGAACCTATTGTCACAAAGTAATGCCTTCTGGGTTGAAGAATTTTGGGGCAACTTATCAGAGAGCAGCTACAGCTATCCTGTATGACATGATGCACAAAGATGTGGATGTTTATGTGGACGACATGATAGTGAAGTCAAGGGATTGGCAGAGGCATATTCCCATGCCAAGGCGATTCTTTGAAAGGAGTAGGAAGTATCAACTGAAGTTAAATCCTCAAAAGTGTGTATTTGGGGCAATAGTAGGAAAATTATTGGGATTCTTGGTGAGTGAAAGAGGCATCGAAGTCTACCCTTTAAAAATCAAGGCAATCCAAGAAATGCCTACACCTCACACTGAGAAGTAGATACGAGGTTTTTGGGTCGTATTCAGTATATCAGTAGGTTCATAACTCAACTAACTTCGATCTATGAGCCAATCTTCAAGCTGTTAAAGAAGGATTAGCCCACAGATTGGAATGACCACTGCCAACAAGCTTTCGATAAGATAAAAGGATATCTCATGAACCCACTAGTATTGACACCACCGGTCGAAGGGGAACCACTTTTATTGTATTTATCAGTTGGGGAGTATTCCATGGTCTCATTGCTAGCACAAAAGAAAATAGGGAAAGGGGTGGAGCATGCCATATACTACCTCAGCAAGAAATTCTTGGAATATGAGATAGGTACACTTCTTTGGCTTGTGCTGCACTGATATTGACCATAAAGAGGCTACAACACTACATGATAGCATGTCCTTTACATTTGATCTCAAGGATGGATCCAATCAAGTAACTCTTCAAGAAACCACCTCTAATAGGAAGGATGGCTCGATGGCTACTATTGTTATCCAAGTTTGACATCACCTATGTTGCTCAGAAGTCTATCAAGGGGCAGGCCATACTTGAGCATCTAGCTATGCACCTCATAGAAGATGGAAGAGTCTTGGATGATGCTTTTCCAAATGAAGAAATCATGACAATTAAAGAAGAAGATACAGCTAATGAGTGGCAGTTATTGTTTGATCGAGCATCCAACCAAAGGGGTGTGGTGCGGAAATATTGCTTGTCACTCTAGATGGTCTTTATTTACCTTTGTCATTTTGCCTTGACTTCCCCTATACCAATAACATTGCTGAATATGAAGCTTATGCCTTGGGACTAGAGATAGCTTTAACCACTGGGGTGAAAAGGATCAAGGTATATGAAGATTTAGCAATTGTCATCGTCAGACACAAGGAAAATAGAAGATTAGAGATGAGAAACTGAAGCCATACCAAGAACATCTGGAAGAGGCAATTGGGCACTTTGAGAAGATCTCATTTGAATACTTCCAGAGGGATAGCAACCGGTTTGCCGATGCCCTTGTCACCTTGGCTTCTAGGGTAGAGTGCAATCTTGTGGCCCAGATCTGACCATTCTTAGTGGAACAAAGAAACAAGCCCATTTACCAAAATATAGTGAACTCTCTCACCATGGATGGCCGATCTTGGTTTGCTCACGTAATGGACTTCATCAGGGAAAGGAAGTATCCAGTTGAAGCTACAAATGGGGAAAAGAAGTTCCTTAGGAGATATGCTACCTAGTTCATTCTGCAATGTGACTTATTGTACAAGAAGTCTTCTGATTGGATACAGTTGCTATGTGTAGATGAAGATCAAGCTAGAACAATCATGGAGGAAATTCAACAAGGCCTTTGCGGACCCTATATGAATGTCAAGATGCTAGCCAAGAAGATTCTCAGATTGGGATACTATTGAAACACCATGGAAGCTGATTGTGTGGGTTTTGTTAAGAAATGTCATAAATGTCAGATATTTGCCAAAATCATACATATCCCACCAATGAAATTGCACTTACTCAATTCCCCCTGGCCATTCTCTACTTGGGGCATTGACGTAATAGGGAAGATCAACCCCAAAGCATCCAACGGGCATGAGTTCATTATGATGGTTATTGATTACTTCACCAAATGAGTAGAAGCTTAGTCATATGCAGTCCTCACATTTGCCAAGGTAGCAAAGTTCATCCAAGAAAATATCATATGCCAATATGAAGTGCCCCAAGAACTGATATCGGATCAAGGATCCCATATCTAGGGCAAAATTGACAAGATATGCATGAAGTTTGGTGTTAAGAGGCATCGCTCCACCACCTCCATGCCGCAGACCAATGGGTCAGTAGAAGCAGCTAACAAAAACATCAAGATCATCCTCTAGAAAATGGCTGAAACACAAAAAGATTGGGTGACCAAGTTATCACTTGCTTTATGTGCATATCAGACTTCTATATGATCTTCGACTGGGGCAACCCCCTTTTCCTTGGTGTATGGGATTGGGGCGATTCTGCCAGTAGAAATCCTGGTACCATACCTAAGGGTACTCTTGGATAGTCAGTTACCTGAAAGACAGTGGGTGAGGACTAGACATGATGAGCTCAACTTTCGGGATGAAAGGCACATGAAGTGTAACAAGTCACACCCTGCCCTCCATATGGCATAGGTATCATGCACTAGAATTTCCAATCCAGTAAGCCAACCAACACCCAGGATCTAGATGTAGGTAGTAACCAAACCTACAACTAACTCAACTATAAAATCAGAGTATATGTAAAATTTCTTAAAGGTCATGATATACATGTGGTGATTAGCTACAATGATAACCTTATAATATTACAGGCCCCTTTATTACATCCACAGGTTACAACAAAATTCATAATACCACTTATACTTAATTTACAATTTTAAAACACAAATATCAAAGTCCTTGTCTATAATCGCTCCCTATCCATGACTTCATCTACAGCCAATCTCCTGATCTTCTTTGCTTCAACTTCAAAACCTATAGAGGAGTGAGGATTGGGGGGGTGAGCATGGGTACGCTCAGTGAAGGGTGGGAGCATAAAAGCACACAAGCATGCAGAAATTATAAATAATTAATAATTCAAGCATTTCATTTCCTAAGTATACAAGAATCATAATCATAAATAATATCAACATATTGCATCACATGTCTATATCACCAACCCATCCAATATACAACATCTCATATTACAAATCATCAACCCATTTATCACACCACATTTCTAATTCATAACAATCAACTCATAATGCAACATCCACATGGTTCGTTTGTTAATCTAGTTCCATCTAATTACTATGTCTCATCCTATGGGTTAAGTGTTATAAGCAACGTAGGTGGCATTCCCTACCTTGTACATTGGGCCCTCAGAAATACAAGCTTGTTCCAGGCAGGAGCCAGCCAGTCCCGGTCAGAGCTTTAGTCCCCTGGCTAACCCCTAAATAGTTACCCTGATACCATGGTCCTGGTTAGAGCCTCAGTCCCCCATGTGTCTGATTGCCAGGCATATGGTACACCATACCATCCTATACCCTCTTAGGATACAGTACGTCATATCCCAGCATAGTAGTCCTACACGACATACCACCGAGTGGGATTAGCCAATATCTTACCCCCTATTGGCAAGGGGTTCTAGCAATGGGGTTGTGTGCCTAACCATATGCAAACTATATGTAAAAGTCATCCAATATGTATTTGTGACTATAGCTGTAAGACTGACCTTTGAGCCCACTGTACCGAAAATGCACCTCTGCACACCGTGCCACAGACCATCAATATTACATCTACTTCCACAAACACACAACACATGTGGTTCTAGTAGTAAGACATTGACCTCTGAACCCACGGTACTAGAAACACACCTTGGCCACACCATGCCACAAATCATCAATATTACAACCATCACCACGCACGAGACCCATCTGTGATCCAAGATGTAAGACTAACCTCTGGCCCATGGTACCAGACAAAACCTTGGCCACACCATGCCACAGATCATCCTTATTACACCCAACATCACACCGTCATTCATAGTATACATCCACAACTCATCATATCTCTCATTCGGCAGCATATGTTTCCAAAAATCAGATTTCATACACTTCATCCAACACACATGCATTACCACAGTAAATGAAGCAAGAAGAAGAGTAAATTACAAGCAATACCTTAAAGCATAATGCTGATGTGGAAGAGCTGTTAGAGGAAGGTGAGGTGGCAAGATGGGATAGGGAAGCCGAGCTGGATACTAATATTTTGAATAAATCTGTAGGGAGAAATTATCCCCGATTTAGAGGATGGAGGTACGGCTCCTTGATTGGACGTTACAACAGCTCACCATGGACTTAGTCAAGAAGTTGTGCGATTGGAGGAGGGCTTAACCGATGGAGAAAATTTAGGGATATTGTTAGGAAAGGCAGCTGGCACTTCTTTGGAAGATTTTCACACAGTTTTTGAAGGGGGCAACCGTGGATTGCTTCCTATTTTGAGGGAGGACATCAAGGAGTTGGCTGATGTGGAAGAGTCCGATATGGTGAAGGGTGGTAAGATTTTTTCTTCTCCTTTGTTTGAAACTGAAAAGGAATCGGATGAGGGGGAGGATAGACCAATTCAATGTCTAGATGAAATGGAATATACCAAGGAATCAGGGTAGAATATACCCTTATGCCAAGGGGAGATGAATGGGATATGTATAAGCTTGCAAGAGATCGAGAATGCTTCATACATAGACCCGATTGCTTCCTATCCTTCCCTGCCTTCCTTGAGCTCAAGAATGATTAACAAAAAAGGTATGAATGACTTACCCTCTTCCTCTTCCAATACTACCATACTTGCAAAAAAACATCCATTACTTGAGAAGAGTGGTGCAGCCAGGAAGATGACACTCCAGCCTCAATGGATTGAGGTCAATGCATTTCTAAAAAAACCAAGTCAGGAAGTTGGTGCTGTGAAGGGGGCTGGTGGGGCCCAGAGTTCTGTTTCTAAGATGTTTTTTAAATGAATTGCTTATGTTGGAATGTTCAGCGGCTTAATGCTCCTGAAAAACAAAGAGGGGTTAAGAAGATGATAACAGAAAAAAAATATAAAGTTGGGGATTCTTATTGAAACAAAGGTGAAGGAAGAGAACATAATTAAAGTGTTTGGAGCTTTGAAAGGAGACTGGAAATATTTGCATAATTTTAGAGTAGGGGAAGCCACTTGAATTTGGGTGGGATGGGATGATACCATTTTTAAAGTAAACTGTGAGGTGTGTACATCCCAACTGATACACATGAAAATAAAAATTAAAGTAACCTCTATGGAGATTATGTGTACTGCTGTGTATGCCTCAAACAGTGTGGAGGAATGGAGGGAGGGATATTGTGCAATTAACTCAAGGAATGTTAGTTCCTTGGGTTGTATTGGGAGATTTCAATGTGGTACGAGGTCAACATGAAAAGAAAGGGGGGGAGGAGATTCGAAAGGTTCTTGTTGAAGAGTTCAATAATTGGGTTTTTGATGCTGACCTATTTGATCTAAAATGGAAGGGGAACTTATTTGCTTGGAGAAATGGGAAAAGGGAGTTAGATAGAGTGAGCTGTAAACTGGATTGAGTGCTTTGTAATAATGAATGGGTTGAAAATTTTTAATACTTGGAGGCTTCATTCTTGAATCCAGGAATTTCAGATCATTGTCCTATTCTTTTGAATATTTTGGAGGAGAAGAACTTTGGACCAAAACATTTTAGGTTTTTTGAGACTTGGACAGAACATGAGGGTCGAAAAAGGTTGGGAGCTGCCACATAAGAATTATTCAAATCCTTTACTTGGTTTTGCTGCTAAACTAAGGAATGTCAAGAAGGAGCTGAAAGGGTGGAACAAGGAGCATTTTGGGGATGTATTCAAGGCTGTAAAGGTTGCTGAAGCTGCACTTTCTGATTTACAAGATAAATTATCTTCCCATAGTGGTGATGATAATCTGGTTTGTCAAGAAAAGGAGGCTAAAAAAATATTATGGGAGGCTTTAAAGAGGGAGGAGAGTTTTCTCAAAGAAAAGTCAAGAGTGAAGTGGTTGCAGCTAGGAGATGGGAATAATAGTTATTTTCATAAGGCTATGAGGGGAAGACAGCATAGAAAAAATATTCTAGAAATTGAAGGAAGCAATGGGGCTGTTGTGGATGATCCTACCCTTATAAAGAATGAAGCAGTTGAGTTCTATAAGAACTTTTTCGGGGCTGAGTAGGAGGATATGGGATTCTGCCCTAATGATCTCCCTTTGGGTGATACCCTTTCCTTGGACCAGCAAGAGATGTTACAAAAAACTGTTTCTAATGAAGAGATCCTAAAGGTTGTGTTTGCTATGAAGAGCACAAAGGCCCAACACCGGATGGATTTGGAGCTAGTTTTTTCAAGCACTATTGGGAAATTGTAGGTGAGGACCTTACAATTGCTGTAAAATTGTTTTTTAGAAATGCTGTTATGCCTTCCTCTATTAATGTTACTTTTTTCTGCCTAATCCCTAAGTCCAATCAGAGGGCATCTTTTGCTGGGTTTAGGCCGATAGCATTGTGCAATATCTTTTACAAGATTATTACAAAGATCATCACTAATAGGTTGCAAGGAGTAATGGGGGACTTGGTGACTAACAACCAGTCAACATTCATTAAATGGAGGTCTATTGCTGATAACATTCTAATTTGCTCTGATATTGTAAGAGTTATTGATCAAAGAAGGTGGTATCCTACTGCTGTTCTGAAGATAGACTTACATAAAGCATATGACTCTTTGATTAGGAATTTCCTATTGCAGATTATGAGAAGAATGGGATTGCCTACTATATTCATGAATTGGATAAAGGCATGTGTCACTACTCCTACATTCTCAGTTCTTGTGAATGGAAGTCCAGTTGGATATTTCATGGGAGGAAGGGGGATTAGGCAAGAGGATCCTCTATCACCTTACTTATTCACCATGGCCATGGAAGGGTTCACTGGAGTTGTGAGGAAGTTAGAAGTGGATGGGAAGATCACTCTTCTTCCAAGGTGCAAACCAGTAAAGTTGTCCCGTCTTATCTTTGCAGATGATCTTGATCCTTGTAAAGGCTTTTTGTGACTCTGTCACAACTAGTTTGGGGGCTCTAGAAGAGTTTGCAGCCTTCTTTGGGTTGCATCTCAATAGGGCTAAGTCCTCTATTATTTTAGGGGACCTTACTCAAACTAGCAGAATGCAACTTGTGGAATTAATGGGTTTTAAGGAAACCAAGCTACCAATTAGGTACCTTGGGGTTCCTCTTGTAACAGGAAAGTTTATTAATGGAGACTGCAACCCTAAATTGGATTTGATCAGGAAAAAGCTTGAAGGATGGAAAGCAAGATTTCTCTCATATGCTGGAAGATTACAGTTGATTTCCTCAATTCTACAAGGATGCTATATATTATGGTCAGATATTTTTGCATTACCAAGTAGTCTTATTGCAAAGATGGAGTCAATTTTTTTGAATTTTTTATGGTCTGGTCCCTCCTTGGAAAAGAAGACACATTTTATTCCTTGGGATGCTGTATGTAAACCTGAGGAGGGGGTTTAGGGCTGGAAAGAGTGAAAGATATGAATGTTGCTAGAATTTTGAAGCAGATATGGTGGATTGCGTTTCATAGGAAGAACATATGGGTGGATTGGATTTACAAAAGGCACTTGAAGAAGGAGACAATTTGGACTGTGAAGGCTACTAGTGAAGCTTCTTGGGTTTGGAGGAAGATTCTGAAATATAGGGACAAGGTGGAAGGAGTTATTATGCATATGGTAGGTAATGGAAGAACAACTAGGGTATGGCTGGATTCTTGGTATCCTAAGGGTATCCTTATTAAGAGATTTGGGGAAAGAATAAGATATGATTCTGGTTTGTCTTATCTTGCTACAGTTGATGAAATCCTAAGGAATGGGGAATGGTAGCCTACTCCTTCTACAACTCTTGATCTTATTGAAGCTTGGTGATGTCTTCAAACTATCCCTAGACTTCACTATGATGAGGAGGACTTGGTAGTTTGGAAAGGAGATCCTACAAGTGTGTTTACTAGTAAATCAGCATGGGAGTTAGTGAGGAGGAAGGAGAGGAAGGTGGAGTGGAAGAAATCAATGTGGTTTGAAGGCAACATACCTCGGCATTCATTCACAGCCTAGAGATGTTTAGTTGAGAGTTTACCAACAAAGGATCAGCTCATCAAGAGGAGGATGAACATTAGTCCCCAATGCATTTTCTGTTGGGTAGGTATGGAAAGTAGGAACCATCTATTTTTTGATTGTCAATATACTAATGCTATTTGGGAGAAGGTTGCCCTACTATGCATTCCAAATGGGAAGAAATCTAATAGTGTCATGGAAGTTGCATTATGGGTAAAAAATGAATTTCATGAGAAAGATCCACTCAGAGTAGTTGGAAAGTTAGCTTTCTGTGCCACAATACAACACATATGGCAAGAAAGAAACTGTAGGATTTTCAAACCAAAAATCCGAGCTACAGATTATAGAAGCCATAATTTCAGAAGTAAAAGTGAAATGCTTAACTATGAATTTTATGGCTGCATGCAACCCTAGAAATCAGTTTTTAGTAACAAGTTGGGGAATCAAAGTCACTTGGAAAATAGTGATTCCTAGAGCTTGTTGCTGGCTCCAGCCCCCTGAGGGAATGGTAGCATTGCATTGTGATAGGGCCCTTACACATGATAGAGCATCTTATAGAGGGCTGATTCGAGATAGAATGGGGAAGCCCATTGTAGCTTTTGTGGGAATGGGAGATGTTACAAATATACTGTGGCTGGAATTAAAGGCTATTCTCAGAGGAATAAGTATTTGTGTAGGAAGAAATATCATGGAGGTCTCAATTAGATCAGATTCAAAATTGGCCATTGATATGTTAAATGGTATAGAAGAAGGTCCATGGCAAACCAGAGTCATCAGAAGTGAGATACTAAATATCTCAAAATCTCTTCAAAGAAAGGAATTCAAGCATGTTTGGAGGGAGACAAATTAACCAGCTGATTTTATGGCCTCTTATGCAACTGGTCAGAGGGAGACTATTATTCAAGCTCAAGATTTCCCAGATGAGCTGAATAGTTTAGTTAGAGAAGATTCTGATTTTATGATTTAGTGCAGAATGTAATGTTCCTTTTAAGTGCCATTTTGTATTGCAGAGCCTATCCTACTTGGTATCAAGGAGTCTTTTTTCCTTTCTTTTGGTCTATCCATAGAAGGAAATTAAGACTGCCTAACTTTGTATATTATGTTTTTTCTTTAATACACTCACATCACTTATCAAAAAAAAAAAAAAACCTTAAAGCATAATAGAATATAATAATACACGATAAAATACAACAAGGCGCTTAAAACACAGCAAAACACAGAAGATCCCTCACCTGAGATTTCATATCTGAAATCCACCACCAGAGTCCTTGCTTCTCATATCCTCAACAATGTAGTTATAAGATTCCTAATCAATAAGGTACATATACATATGCGTTAGTCATCAATGTAATTATTCCTAAACTAATCTCCCTAAATTCATTAAAGTCTATGTTCAGGTTCAGGCATAACTGAATTCTCCCTATTCAGTTAAATAGGCATGCATCCAACCCACACAGTCATTTGGCTTCACATTATGTTACTGGGCTGGTCCTATAGGTTCCTAACCCTTATCCAACACATTGGATATGTTAGGGTAGCTTCTACCCCCAAAATCACTTGCATTACCATAATAGGGTTAAAAAGGTCATTTTAATCCTATATTTTCTCTCTTCTTTGTTACCCTTTTTCTTCACTTTGACCAAGTCAAAATTCATGGTTATAACTCTTTCTTAGTATTTAAATTAATTTGGAACACTTCTGGTCAGGTTTGACCCAATTACCAACCAAAGAACTACAAATTTCCATTCTGTCTGGTTCTTACAGGCAGGCCTGTCGAGGTTGGAACTCTCTAGCTGTTTGGACTAACAGAATAGGTTTTTTTATAGTTCTATAGACCTATTTTGAGAACAGGCTTATTTCTTTTTCTTTTCCTTTTTTTTTGATATGTGATGTGAATGTATTAAAAAAAAAAAAAACAAAATATACAAAGTAAGGCAGTCTTATTTTCCTTCTATGGATAGACCAAAAGGAAAAAATACTCCTTGATACCAAGCAGGACAGGCCCTGCATTACAAATGGAACTCAAAAGGAACATTATAATATGTAATAGATCTTAAATTCAGAATCATCACTAACTAAACTATTCAACTCATTTGGGAAATCTTGAGCCTAAATAATAGTCTCTCCCTGACTAGTTGCATAAAATGCCATAAAATCAGTTGGTTTATTTGTCTCCCTTCAAACATACTTGAATTCCTTTCTTTCTAGAGATTTTGAGATATTTAGGATCTCACTTCTGATGACTCTGGTTTGCCATGGACCTTCTACTACACCATTTAACATATCAATGGCCAATTTCGAATCTGATCTAATTGATACCTCCATGATATTCCTTCCCACATAAATACTTATTCCTCTGAGAATAGCCTTTAATTCCAGCCAAAATATACTTGTAACATCTCCCATTCCCACATAAGCTACAATGGGCATCCCCATTCTACCTCGAATCAGCCCTCCATAGGATGCCCTATCATGTGTAAGGGCCCGATCACAATGCAATGCTACCATTCTCTCAGATGGCTGAAATGAGCAACAAGCTCTAGGGATCACTGTTTTCCAAGTGACTTTGATTCCCCAACTTGTTACTAAAAACTGATTTCTAGGGTTGCATTCAGCCATAAAATTCATAGTTAAGCATTTCACTTTTACTTCCAAAATTATGGCTTCCATAATCTGTAGAGTAGTTTGGATTTTTGATTTGAAAATCCTAAAGTTTCTTTCCTGCCATATGTGTTGTACTGTGGCACAAAAAGCTAACTTTCCAACTACTCTGAGAGGATCATTATCATGAAATTCATTTTTTACCTACAATGCAATTTTCATGACACTATCAGATTTCTTCCCATTTTGAATGCATAGTAGGGCAACCTTCTCCTATATAGTATTAGTATACTGACATTCAAAAAATAGATAGTTCCTACTTTCCATACCTGCCCAATAGAAAATGAATTGGGGACTAATGTTCATCCTCCTCTTGATGAGCTGGTCTTTTGTTGGTAGAGCCTCAACTAAACATCTCCAAGCTGTGAATGAATGTCGAGGTATGTTGCCTTCAAACCATACTGATTTTTCTAGTCCACCTCTCTCTCCTTCCTCCGTACTATCTCCCATGCTGATTTAGTAGTAAACACACATGTAGGATCTCCTTTCCATACCACCAAGTCCTCCTCACTATAGTGAAGTCTAGGGATAGTTTGAAGACATCCCCAAGCTTCAATAAGATTAAGAGTTATAGCTGGAGTAGGCTGCCATTCCCCATTCCTTAGGATTTCTTCAACTGTAGCAAGATGAGACAAACTAGAATCATATCTTATTCTTTCCCTAAATATCTTAATAAGGGTACTCTTTGGATGCCAAGAATCCAGCCATACCCTAGTGGCTGTTCCATTGCCTACCATATACATAATAACACCTTCCACCTTGTCCCTATATTTCATAATCTTCCTCCATACCCAAGAAGCTTCCCTAGTAGCCTTCACAGTCCAAATTGTCTCCTTCTTCAAGTGCCTTTTATAAATTCAGTCCACCCTTATGCACTTTCTATGAGAAGTAATTCACCATATATGCTTCATAATTCCAGCAACATTCATGTCTTTCACTCTTTTTAGCCCTAAACCCCCCTTCTCCTTAGGTTTACATATAGCATCCTAGAAAATAAAATGTGTCTTCTTTTCCCCAGAGGGATCAGACCATAAAAAATTCAAAAAAATTGACTCCACCCTTGCTATAAGACTACTTGGTAATGCAAAAATACCTGACCAGTATATATAGCATCCTTGTAGAACTAAGGAAATCAACTGCAGTCTTCCAGCATATGAAAGAAACCTTGCCTTCCATCCTTCAAGCTTTTTCCTAATCAGATCCAGTATAGGGTGCAGTCTCCACTGGTAAGCTTTCTTGCAACTAGAGGAAACCCAAGGCACTTGATTGGTAACTTGGTTTCCTTAAAACCTTTTAATTCCACAATTTGGAACTGCTAGTTTGAGTAAGGTCCCCTAAATTAATAGAGGACTTAGCCCTATTGAGATGCAACCAAGAGAAGGATGCAAACTCTTCTAGAGTCCCCAAACTAGCTGTGACAGAGTCACTAATAGCCTTTACAAAGATCATAAGATCATCTGCAAAGATAAGATGGGATAGTCTTTGCACCTAAGAAGAAGAGTGATCTTCCCATCCCCTACTAACTTCCTCATAACTCCAGTGAACCTTCCATTGCCATGGTGAACAAGTAAGGTGATAGAGGATCCCTTTGCCTTATCCCCCTTCCCCTCATGAAATATCCTGCTAGACTTTCGTTTACAAGGACTGAGAATGTAAGAGTAGTGACACGTGCCTTTATCCAATTCATGAATATAGGAGGAAATCCCATTCTTCTCATAATCTCCAATAGGAATTTCCTACTCAATGAGTCATATGCTTTATGTAAGTCTATCTTCAAAACAATAGCAGGATACCCCTTCTCTGCTACAATATCTGAGCAAATTAGAGTGTTATCAGCAATAGATCTCCCTTTAATGAATGCTGACCAGTTTTCACTAACCAAGTCCACCATTACTCCTTGCAACCTATTGGTGATGATCTTTGTAATAATCTTGTAAAAGATATTGCACAATACAATCGGCCTAAACCTGGCAAATGATGCCCTCTGATTTGACTTAGGGATTAAGGCAGAGAAAAGTAGCATTAATAGAGGATGGCATAACAACATTTCTAAAAAAACACTTTACAACAATTGTAAGGTCTTCTCCTACAATTTCCCAGGAGTGTTGAAGAAACTAGCCCCAAACTCGTCTGGTCCGGGGGCCTTTGTGCTCTTTATAGCGAACATCTCTTGCTGGTCCATGGAAAGGGTACCACACAAAGGGATGTCACTAGGGCAGAATACCATATCCTTCTGCTTAGGCCCAAACAAGTTCTTATAAAACTCAACAGCCTCATTCTTTATAAGACCAAGATCATCCACAATAGCCCGATTGCTTCCTTCAATTTCTAGAGTGTTATTTCTATGTTGTCTTCCCCTCATTGCCTTATAAAAAAAACTATTATTTCCATCTCTCAGCTGCAACCACTTCACTCTTGACTTTTCCTTGAGAAGAGTCTCTTCCCTCTTTAATGCCTCCCATAATTTCTTTTTAGCCTTATTTTCTTGACAAACTATATTATCATCACCATTATTGGAAGACAATTTATCTTGTATATCAGAAAGTGCAGCTTCAGCCTCCTTTAGAGCCTTGAACGCATCCCCAAAATGATCCTTATTCGACCCTTTTAGCTCCTTCTTAACATTCTTCAAGTTAGCAGCAAAGCCAAGTAAAGGATTTGAATAATTCTTAACTGGTAGCTCCCAACCCCTTTTGACAATATCCTTGAACTCCTCATGCTCTGTCCAAGTCTCAAAAAACCTAAAAGGTTTTGGTCCAATATTCTTCTCCTCCAAAATATTCAAAAGAATAGGACAATGATCTGAGATTCCTAGATTCAAGAATGTTGCCTAAGAATATTTAAATTTATCAACCCATTCATTATTACAAAGCACCCATGTTGACCTCGCACCACATTGAAATCCCCCAATGCAACCCAAGGACCTGTCATTCCATGAGATAATTGCACAATATCCTTCCATAACTCTCTTCTTCCCTCCACACTGTTTGAGGCAAACACAACAGTGCACATAAACTCCAAAGAGGTTCCTTTAATTTTTAATTTCATATGTATCAGTTGGGATGTACACACCTCACAGTTTACTTCAAAAACAGTATCATCTCATCCCACCCAAATTCAAGTGGCTTCCCCTACTCTACAATTATGCAGATACTTCCATTCTCCTTTTAAAGCACTAAACACTTTAATTATATTCTCTTCCTTCACCTTTGTTTCAAAGAAGGCAGCAATCGGGTCAATGTTGATAGTCCACGAGTTCAAAGAAGGCAGAGAAGGATAGGCAGCAATCGGGTCAATGTATGGTGCTGCTCGAGCTCTTCCATGTTTATACTCAACACATTCAACTCCTCTTGGCATAAGGGAATATTCTGCCCTTATTCCCCAGTATATTCCTCCTCATTCATAAGTTGAATTGGTCTATCCTCCACCTCATCCGTTTCCTTTTCCGTCTCAAACGAAGGAGAAGAATAAATCTTACCACCCTTCACCCTATCAGATTCTTCCACACCAGCCATCTCCTTGCTGTCCTCCATCAAAGTATGAAGCAATCCTCGGTTTCCCCCTTCAAACACCATGTGAATTTCTTCCAAAGATGCGCTAGTTGCCTTTTCCTAACAATATCCCTAGATTTTCTCCATCTGTTATGCCCTCCTCCAATCACAAAACTCTTTGACTTAGTCCATGGTTAGCTGTGGTAACTTCCAAGCAAGAATTCGTACTTCCTCCCTCTAATCAGGGATAATCCTCACCTACATATCTGTTTATTATATAACCATCCAGCTCGGCCACCCTATCCCATCTTGCTACCTCACCCTCCTCTAACAGCTCTTCCACATCATCAATCTTGTTTAAGATATTCGATTGTATGGAAGTAGAGGCCGACTCCAACTCCTCCAAGACCGTGAATGCATTAAGGTGAACCATAGGAGCTTCAGAGATATCCCGTGGACTCATCTTCCTTCCACCTTTCATGCACACAAATTCTGCGTCAACCCTTTCCTTCTCCTTCTGATCTCTTATTCAAATTTGAATCCACATCACCGGGCAGTCCTCCAGCAGCAGCCGAATCCTCTTCATGCACCACCACTCCTCCACCATGCAAACACCACCTGTGGCAAAGCCTCCTCCATATGCATGGCCTTCTTCACCCATTTCTTCTTTGCCGCTACTCCACCTTCATTTCCGCACACAGAAGACTCATGACCAAATACCTTGCATCTACTTCAAGAGATAGGCCTCCATTTATACATCACGGGTTGTGCAAAAACAGCACCCTTTTCATCATGCACAGGAATTGTCTTCGGCATTTCTTCCTAAGCCTTAACCTCCACACATATCCTTACAAAAGACAACCTCTCCATCGTTCGAGTGCACTTATCAGTTGTGATGGGATTGCCAACAACACTCACAATAGAACTCAAAGCCTCTGCAGTCCAATAATGAAATGGTAAATTAGGCAAGGTAATCCAAATTGGTAAAGAATTAAGTAAAACTTTATCCATCACAATGCTCAAACTCCAAGGCCTCACAATGGATTTAGCATGAACATTGTGGTACCAGGACTGCTAGAATCTATGAATATGTCAATGCTCAGTCAGATCAGATGTGTAGAATTACATCATAGCTTACTTCGATAAGTGCCTCAACACTGGGAATTCCAAGTCTAGATGCTATCTTCACCTAAAGGTAGATTGATTCGACCGTCTTTGAAGAAAGACTATTTAAAAGAGATTCAAAGCTTCTTTGGATGGGGAAAGGAGAAAATGAAGTAGTTTGTCAGATATGGGAAGATTGACATTTTGAAGGTCGCTAGGATTTTCACCCTGTATCTATCATTGAGAGAAATCCACTAGCAGAGATCGCTATGTTCTCCGAACTCCTAGATGTGGTGCACCACTCGTTCTGATAGAGGTGGTAAAGCAGTTGAAAGAAGGAGGTGATATTGTCTCAACAGTCCTTACGGAGACACTTAAGGGGTTTGATGACATGAACCGTAGCCACAAATTTGGAACTGATCATTAACAAGGAAGTCTTGCTATTTAACAACTTTGGTTACTTGAGAGACTGAACTAGTCAAGCCTCTAAATGAATGCCAACTCAGAGTTTTTTACTATCAAGACAAGTGGGAGGTCCCATAATTCAAGCTCGTTAACGATTGGAAAGAGTACCTACAAGGAAGAACCATATGGGATATTGCATGGAAGTGCTCATGGTGGTCCCAAGATGATTCCCTAATGAAGACCCTTCGATGTAGCTATGTCAGTTTGATGGGTTAAACTCATACGTCCTTCTACTTGCCGATATATATCAGCCAACAGTACAGACTGAAGGCAGAATTCCCAGAGGTGTTGATGAATTTCTATCCACCCCAGGAGCAGTCTCCCCAAATTGTAGCACACCTATCTTATCTTTTGGTTGTTCTCCCTGTAATTCACCTAATGATGTAGTGAGGTGATATTTGGATTTTTCGCGTTGTTCCAGTTGTTCTAATGAAAACTTGAATTGTGGAATTAATCATCCCTTAAAATTCAAACCCATGAACTCAACAAAGATTTTCAATGCTAAAAGATAAGTTTTTATTCCAAAATAAAATGCCAAGCCTGGCAATACAAAAGGTAAAAAAAAAAAAAAAATGATGAACATGGAGAGGGAAAAAAAAAAAGCAACATCTGTGCCAGTAGGAACAACAACAGATCTCTAAGGATCAACATCCACATCTGTGTCATACTCGGAGCCATCCATGAAAAATATCAAGGAAGCATTAGGCACTGATTGTAGGTTCGCTAATTGTGTAGTAAGGTCCTCAATATGTGCAACCATATCGATAATTTGCTCCCCTTGAGAACTGGTCTGTCCCATCAGAGAGGTAATCCACCCATCCTAGAAAGCACAAGGGATGGTTAGGATAAGGTTTAGTGATGAAAGATAACCAAGTCAAAGAAAAGGTGGTACCTTGGAGCACAGCTGCTCATCCCTCTGATATATCTCATCATAGAGACCCTGATGCATCTGTTGAATTTCGTCATAGACCTCTAGTGACACCTGAAAAGGACCATATTAGCAAAAGGGAGAGAAAGGGAAATGATATGAAGAATCTTTGGGCACTTACACAGTCGTACTGAATAGGCAGGCAGAGAGAAGCATCCTGATCCAACCTTTGTTCCAAAACTCTCAGGACACAGGGGTTGGCCGCATCTAGATAGGACCAACCAGGAAAGCTGCGGAAGTGGATGATGGGCATGTTATGAGTGGACCCATCCGTGGCAACAGAAGACTCAGCAAAGGAGGAATCGACAGCACCCGACTGTGGGTGAGTAGAAAGAGGGACCATGGGGTGTGTCCTCCACTGCAGAAGTATCAAAATAATAAGGAAAGAGAACTTGAAATATGGAAAGAGCACTCATAGGAAAGAACATACCACAAGACCTGTAGGACTCAAGGGAACATAGACCGTCTCCTTATCCAAGAAGACCTCATAGTCCCCCTCCATGATAAAAAAAATTGTCATCCTAGACTCCTTGACCTAATCCTCAGGAATAAGCTCTGGATAATGCATGGTGAAAGGGGGAAGACAAGGAGGGACATGTCGATTTGTGTCGGACCACTGAGGAGTAAACTGCTGCCCCATATACCAGGCTCACTCCTCGAGGCCTCAGAATAGAACCCTCCGCTAGGATACGTATATGGCTCGAGCTTCTCTGCCTCGACCAAGAACTCGAGATGGTGGAAAGGTCTCCGAGTGGCCTACAATTTCAAAAGTGGTAAGCACAGCACAAAGTAAGGGGAAAACTCAGAAGGAAGTATGACTCACCGTGGTTATCTCATTCATAAGTGAATGAGTGGTGATCCCCGAAGCAAGAGATCGGCTCCCCTGAGTGCGATGGTCCCCCTATCTTATGGTCATTGAAAAAAAGGATGTGAGTGGATCATGCAACACAGGAAGCATGAGCCCCAGATGCTCATAGAACCAAGGCTGATTTGGGAAATCAAGATGATGAGTTGATAAGGATGCATGCTTGATGAAAGGAAGGGCATAAGGACAGGGGATTACCTGAATGATGGAGCCCGCTCCCCAAATGCCATGGTCCCTATAGGTCAAGAGATCAAGCATCTATAATAGATACGCATAGGCTGCCCCACCCCAATCTAGGTTATCCATCTCACCAAGGTCTCGAAAGAGGGCTCCCATGCACCATCCCACATCAAATAGAAGAAAGGATCGAACTACTTGGATGATCTCAAGAGGGTTCAGTCTCCCCCGGGATGCATCCCACTAGCAAACCACAATCTCACCCAATGCAATCGACCTCTGGTTATTAGAAATGGGGATCCTAGTCAGGCTCAAAAAATTATCTGCCCCCATGGTCTCAGGAAAAATCAGGGGCCTGCTTCGAAGGGAATGCCCCGTTAAGGCATATAAGTAGAAGGGAGTGATGGTAATCTCGCCAATAGGAAAATGAAATGAATGTGTACTGGGCCACCATTGCTCAATAATCCCTCTCATCAACCCAGGATCCAAATTCTTAGTCTTCAGAAGAGCCAAGTGGCATAGGTACAAGTTGTTTATCAGGCATGTGACCCTTGTTTAGAGTATCTTGTACCATTCCTAGACCATGTTGGGATGTCCATATCTGGCCGATGCGGGAGGCCCGCTTCTAGGGGGCTCCTAAGAGAAATAATAATAATGAACATAAAAAAATGATAATAAAAAAGAATTTTCAAAAATAATAAACAAGGGAAGAACAAAGATGACTTACCCACGTGCCCCATGCAGAGTTGCAAATATTCCTCTGGGTGCCCTTAAATGTTTGTCCCATGTACCAAATGGTGGGACCCTCCCCTCCCTTAGTCAAGGGGTTGTGTCCTGCTATGCCCTCAAGTATACGAACTCTGTGGGCCCTCTACCTTGACCTCTTTGCCATAAGATTTAGGAATTATGAAAAAGCCTAAAAAGATTCAAAAATTATGAAAAATCCCAAAAATATTATAAAATTACAAAAAAGGGCTCCAACTCAAGAACTTCAAAAAGCCTCGAAGAACTTTGGAGATTTTAAAGAACTTTGAAGAATTTTCAGAAATATGAAGAATTTGGGTTAACTTGCTCCAAACTCGCTCAGAACTCGAAAAACTCAGAATATCAGAGTGAGAAGTGAGCCAAATGGGGTGGGGACCATTTGTTACCAATATGTTCAAAAAAAAAAAATCGGTGGGGATAACCTCCACCCAAAATTCAAAGTTTCAAAAGAGTCAAAATTTCAAAAATCAAAAGTCAAAATTTCAAAAATCCAAAGTCAAAATTTCAAATATCAAGAATCAAGAATCAAAGGTCAAGAATCAAGATTCAAATCTCACGATCAAGATGAAATCATTGAACTGGCCCCGAATGGGCCAATCTTAGTGAACCAGCCCCAGGGCCCAATTTTATCTTCATCGGTCTTGAGTGGTCTAGACAAGATCAAGATATCCGGTCCCACAGTCTAAACGGCTCAAGACCAAATTTTTCCTAGATCGGTCTGAGAGACCTAATCTAGGGAGACAAGATCAAGATACCAGTCCCATGATCCAAGTGGCCTAAGACCAAATTTTTCCTAGACTGATCCGAGAGACCTAACTTAGGGAGACAAGATTAAGGAACCCAGTCCCACAGTCCAAACAGCCCTAGACCAATTTTTTCTCAGACTGGTTTGAAAGACCTAACCTAGGGAGACAAGATTAAGATACCCTATCCCAGGGTCCAAGTGGCCTAAGACCAAGAATTGCCTAAATTGGTTCAAAAGACCTAGTCTAGGGAGACAAGAATTTCCAAGACTGGTTCGAAAGAACTAGTCTAGGGAGACAAGAATTGCCTAGGCTGGTTCGAAAGACCCAACCTAGGGAGACAAAAACAAAATTAAGTACTAATATCTTTTTCTAGAATGGTGTGAATCCCTACAAATGATGGCTCAAGAACCAATTCAAATACTCACATCTTTTACAGGAATGGTGCGAATCCCTAAAAATGATGGTTCAAGAACAGAATCAAGTACTAACATCTTTTGCAGGAATGGTGCGAATCTCTACAAACGATGGATCAAGAACCAAATCAGATACTCACATCTTTTTTAGGAATGGTGAGAATCCTTACAAACGATGGCCCAAGAACAAAATTCGATACTCACATTTTTTGCGAGAATGGTGTGAATCCCTACAAACGATGGCTCATAAACCAAATCAAATACTAACATATTTTGCAGGAATGGGGAAAATCCCTACAAACGATAGCTCATATACTAACATCTTTTGAAGGAATTCACGAATCCTTGCAAATGATGCTCAATAACCAAATAAACCAGGTAAGACTCTAGACACTGTGAGTAGTTAAAAGATATTAACTGTTGCATTTGCACCTCCGTTACCTTTAAGCAAAGTGATAGCAGTACATGCTTCAGGTAACAAAATATAGTCGTTCTTTTCTTTGTCATTCGGTTGTGGCACAGGCCTTGGCCAAAGAGGGCAATTCTGTAGATATCCAATTTTGTCACCCTCCCTTGGCTATGATGACTCACTGATTGAGGTAGCCCAACCTCAAAACACTCCCTAGACACCCTAAAACCTAAGAAACCCTAGGCAAGAGAAAAGAAGGGTCTCACTGTGACATCACATAACAAAGGAATCCAATCTAAAGTGACTATATGGATGGATAGTACTCAGAATCATGATTCCATCGACATATGGTGCGTCAAAATCAGACCATCGGATCTCATACAATCATTAACGTAAGACAGAACCCATCAAAGCCCTTGGATCATGATCTGGGAATATTCCCTGTACACCCTAGCCCCCCCCACACACACCCCATGCCCTATGGACACCCCAACCCCACACATGAACACCCCTGCCCCCCCCCACACACCCAGCCCCATGCACACCTGCCCACCATGCACACCCCAACACCACACATGAACACCCTAACCGCCCCCCACACACACCCAACCCCATGCGCACCCACGCACCATGCACACCCCAACCCCACACATGCACACCTCAGCCCCACACATACCTACCCCAGCCCTAACACACACACACCCCGGCCCCAACATCCACATCCCAACCCCACACACACACCCAACCCCACTGCCCCCGCCCCTTTGCTTGCAGCCCCACCTCACAACCCCGTGGCCCTGCACGTGCATACCGCTACCCTACCCCCTTGCTCGTAGCCCCGCGCCCTTGCCAGTGTCCCCACACCCCATGGCCATGCAACCCCATGCGTGCTCTCGGCCCCGGGTGCATGTGCCACGACCATTGCTCATGGCCCCATGACCCTTGCCCATCACCCCACACCAAGTGTGATGTTTTGACTAAAAATCCCATAGCCCCTGCACCCCTGCTAGAATACCCTACACTGCTGCACCCTATTGGCTGGAAAATTCCCTTTTTCACTCCATTGGTCTAAGAAATCTATAAATATCCCCCTTAACTTGAAAAAGCAATAAATATTTTAAACAACAACTACCTAGCATAGTTGGTGAGCTATGGTATGCAAAAATCCCATGCTCACCAGGAGGTCTCAAGTTTAAATGTTCTGCTGCTACCTACTTCCTTCCCTACCTATAAAAAAACTTGAAAAAGCACACTTAAGAACACATGAGAACACTTCGCCACACTTGAGAACACCCTTCTCCCTTCCCTTGTTGGTGGTGGTTCCCCTCTCACACTTGAGAGCTCCCCTCCTTAGGAGTTCTTCCCTTGCCTTGCATAGGCATCCCCTAGCTCCTCCCTTGCCTTGCATCGCCATCCACTAGCCCCTCCCTTACCTAGTTGGGCATCCTCCTAGGCCCATCCTTTGACCTACCTAGTCCTTCCCAAGCTGAAGCCCTACCGGAGTGCTGCCCAAACCCTAGCCCAAAAGTAGCCTTCCCTAGCCGAAGCCCTGCCAGAATGCTGCCCAAACCCTAGCTCAGATGTAGCCTTCCCTAGGAGAAACTCTATTGAAATCCAAATCCCAGAAGTAGCCTTTCCTAGCCACAGCTCTGCCAAAATCCAAATCCCAAAAGTAGCCTTTTATAGCCGAAGTTCAATCGAAACCCTAATCCAGAAGTAGCCTTCCCTAGCTGAAGCTCTATCGAAGTTCTGTCATTCTGCAAGCTCGGGAATTGCTCTTCCCTAGCCGAACCTCTATTCGAAGATCACCACAGTCAGCATCTCTCGACAAGGGAAGTTGGAGGTCAAGACCCTAAGCCAGGAAAATTCACAAGAAAGTTCGTATCCGCACCATCAAGGGCCCACCCCTCTCAACTCGAAATAGGGATTAAGCTCAGGTATAATCTCTCACCCGAATTAATACAATGTAGACTCTTTATTTTTCTCATTTTTGTGTACATATGTAATTATTTATTTTGTCAACATATGTGTCATAACTTAGCTATGTATGCGGTATAGAATAATTACGAAAAATGGTTGTTCTTCAAGTATCTAGTAGGAAGACCAGTTGAACCGGTAGATTGAGTGCCCAACACCTTCTCAATTCTATAACCTAACACGTATCGTAATCTCTGGGCCATACCAATTTTCAAGTCATTTTCATAGGAATCGGAACCACCCCAGTGTCCTAGACCCACAACCCTAGGTGGCAACTCTGAACCCCTTTTGTATGATCCCAATCCCCATTGGACCATCATCAACCTAAGGAGGATGTACCTTTGAACCGCACTCCTCAAGAGAGAGCGGAGCCCTACAAAATAGGCCCCCATGTATCTCTGAGCGGTGATACGCTGGTGCAGAGCCCACGGAGGCAAACACACATGGAAGAGAAAGCAAAGAAGAAGAGAGAAAAGAGAGAGGACCAAAAAAGAAGAGATCCTTTTCTGACCGCTATTCTCACACACATATATACAATGGTCCTCTTCAATCATTTCAAAATCAATAGAGGCAATGGCATGATGAAATTTAAAGTATCATTGCCTAGACGATTGTTTAAGGCTATATATAGAACGTTTGAGATAGTAGACTTTGCACTCTTGTCCTTTGACCTCAAAACACATTGGTTGATCTATAAGTATCTCCTCGTCTAGTTCTCTATTGAGAAATGTAGCTTTAACATCCATCTAAAAGAGTTTCAAATTCAATTTTACGACAATGGCTAGAATGAGGTGAATCAAGGCAATTCTCACCACTCGGGAGAAAGTCTCATCACAAGGCGTGCCTTCTATTTGTCAATTGAACCATCCACCTTGTGTTTGACCTTTAAAACCCATTTGTTTCCAATGGTCTTATGCGTAGGGTGTAGGTCAACCAACTCCCATACTTATTAGAACTCATAGAACTCAGTTCATCCTCCATAGTAGATTTTTGGTTATCCTTAGCAGGTGAGGAGAGTGCCTCTCACAAAGAAATGGGCTCATCCTCAATCTCAAAATGACGACGGAGAATATGCCCTTGAGTGCTCATACATGTGAGGACACTCCCACTGGATGGTACACTCCCACTAGCCGGATGATTAGTCTCACTTTCTTTGGCGATTACAGGATGAGTTAACTCCCCACCCTCACCAAGAGTAGGTGAGATGCTTTCCTCATCCTCTATCTCAAAGAGTTGAGATCCCTATTAGCGTCACAAATGCTAGGAAAATATGTCTCAATATGGTCGACATCGCATGATTCTATCTAGGTCATTCCTCTGTCAAGATGTTCACCATACATAACGTGACCCTTTGAGTGGTTGAAATATATTATAAAGATGTGTTTCCTAGCTCTTGGGCCAAAGCTTCCCAAACTTATGGGAGGTGCTGTGAACTTAACTTGTTGATCCCCATGGTTGCATATGCCCTAAATTAGGCTCTGTGCCCTTCCATAACTCATAGGGAGTCGAAGGAACTGACTGTGAAGACACTCGGTTAAGGATCAAAAGAGCATCCACCAGAAAGATATTGGGAGGTTGACTTGTTTACATCTTCTTAGCTAATTCATTTGAAAGTTAAAATAAGGGGATTATCCATGGAGTTTTGGTGTTTGGCAGTGTATGCATCAAACTGTGTGGAAGAAAGAAGAGAGTTGTGGAGGGATATCAAATTGCTTGCTCAAGGGATTTTGATTTATTGGGTCATGTTAGGTGATTTTAATGTGGTGAGGGGACAACATGAAAAGAAAGGAGGGGATGCTACTAGACATGGAGCTGTTGAAGAATTCAATAATTGTCTGTCTCATGCTGATCTCATTGACCTCAAATGGAAGGGACACCAATTCACAAGAAAGAAGTTCAAGCAGGTATGGAGAGAAGTGAATAAGCCAGCTGATTTTTTGGCAGCATATGCTACTACTCAGGAAGAGACTATTATTCAGGCTCAGGACTTTCCAAAGGAGCTGAATAGTTTGGTGAAAGATGATGGTGAATTCAAGTCATTAGAACTAGTCTCTCTTCGCTACTCCTACTGTAATCACAGGTTGTCCCTACTTGGTTACAAGGGCCATTTCCTTTCTTATGTCAGTCCAAGAAGAAGTAAGATGCATACTATGTTATTCCTTCTTTCAATCACATACACATTACTTTATAATCAAAATAAAGAACAAAAAAAAATAAATAAGGAGTTTAAGGGTATGATCGGGTTCGCGTTATGGGTCTGGTTCTGGTTTCAGGCTTTTTTTTTTTTTTTTTGATAAGTAAAATGTATGTATTAAGAGAAAAAGAATATACAAAGCACAGCCTCTTCCTCCATCTTTGAACTGACCAAAAGGGAGGAGGAGAAGCCCCTTATAACAAGCAAGACAAACCCTGCATTACAAAGGAAATAATTTAAATGGAAAGAATAGATTCTGTAAAAAAATTTGAAAGCTGATTCCTCCTTCACTAAACTTTTCAGCTCAGCTAGAAAATCATGAGGCTGAAGTATGGTCTCTACTTGAGATGTAGCAATTGATGCCAAACAATCAGCTGGCTTATATACCTCTCTCCATACATGTTTGAATTCCTTTTTGGATAAGGATCTAGAGATATACATAATCTTGCTCTTAATAACTCTAGTATCCCAAGGCCCTTCAATGACTCCAGTTAGCATGTCTACAGCCAATTTGGAGTCTAACCGAATAAGAATCTCCATAAAATTGTTTTCCATACATATGTTGATTCCTCTGAGAATGGCGAGTAATTCCAAACACAAAATATTAGCATTCTCTCCTAGTCCAGCATAAGCCAAAAGAGGAACCCCCCCACCTATCATGGATCAATTCTCCATATGAAGCTCTGACATGGGAAAGGGAGTCATCATAGTGTAGGGCTACCATATTAGTTCGAGGCATAAACCAGGAGCATGCTTTTGGAATCACTGCTCTCCAAATAACATGAATTCCCTAATTAGTCATTAGGAGTTGATTTCTGGGATTACCTTCATATCCTTTCGGTTATTGAAGATATACAGCCTATGGTGAACAACTTGTCGAATAAGGAGGGAGAGATTTTGGTGGATTCATTGGGGGAGGTTTCTTACATACTAGATGGGTTGAGCTATTTGGATAAGGAACAGATATTATGTGAGAAGAATTCCCCTCTTTTAAAGGATGGTGAGTTGTTGGGTGCTCGTGTCTGGCCGAGGGAGACTATGATTCTTCTTCCTATTTGTTAGGAGGAGATAAGAGGTTGATGTGTATTGGAGAGGGTTTGATGATGAAGGAAGGTGGGGGTGGAGGTTGTCTGAATAGGGAGGAAACTTTGTCGATTGGTTTTAAGGCTGCGATATATGATTCTACAAACTTTGTTGATTGGTTTTAAGGCTGCGATATATGATTCTACAAACTTTGTTGATTGGTTTTAAGGCTGTGATATATGATTCTACTATCTCTCCTACATGGGGGGATGGTGAGCTGGATGATGGGGAGGTGGTCCAAGGTTGATGGGGCAGGTGCAGGTGGTTTTGTGATTCGAGAGGAGTCTACCAAATGCTTTGAGAAGGATCTGGAAATAAGGAAGGGTGCGCGTACGGAGGGATTGGTGGAGGAATTTCGTGAGGCTTTTTACTTGAAGCCTTTATATGTGATCATGCCTACAGTGGACTGTAATTCTTTGAAAGGTATGGATAAACAAATGTCTAAATCTTGTGTTACCTATTCCTCTTCTAAGGATGAGCTAGATGTCTCTGGACAAATCATAAATACTAAACCCTAAACCCTAAATCCTGAACCTTAAACCATTAACCCTAGGTTCTTTGAAGTTCAGCCATGGCTGGAAGGGCAATAGCCACGGCTATTGGGCCTGATTCTTCTGTTGGGAGGACTTGTCTTCCTTCTACTGCTAGATCGAGTGGGAAAGAAAGCTTGGCTAGAGGTGCTGGTGTTGTTGATGGAGGGAATAATGGTGGTTCAGTTGTTGCGGGAAAGAGCTGGGCAGGTTTATTTTCTGAAAAAACAATGGAGAGAGTGGATGGATTATAGTTGGACTATGTTCAGCCTCTGATGGTAGATGGGACTACTGTGGCACACTGCTCTTCTTCAATGACGAAGGAAGGAGTCAAAAGGTGGGAGAAAGCTTTGGTGGGACATTTTTTGGGAAGGAGACCTCCTTTTTCTATTACCAAAGAGATACTAATTAAACAATGGAAGCACTTTGGTCATATTGATGTGTCTGTGGATTTTTCATTTTCCATTTTAATGATGTGGAGGAGGATTGTTTGAGGGTTTGGGAAGGCGGTCCGCAGTTCGTTAATAGAAGACCATTGTTATTGAGGCCGTGGAGTGTGAGTATTGTGGTAGATAAAGTTACGTTGAATTCCTTAGCTATTTGGATATCCTTGCCTAATTTACCTTTTCAACATTGGACTGCGTAGGTGTTGAGTTCAATTCAGAATGTTATTGGCAATCCCATCACAACTGATAAATGTACTCGTACTATGGACCGTTTATCTTTTGCAAGGTTATGTGTGGAGGTTAAAGCCAGAAATGAGTTGCCAAAATTAATTCCTATGCATGACGAAAATGGAGCTGTCTTTTCCTAAGCTGTGATGTATGAATGGAGACCTGTATCATGCATTAAGTGCAAGGTATTTGATCATGATTCTTCTCAGTGCGGGGTTGAAGGTGTGGCTGCCCAATGGTTCTTTCGGAGGAGCCTTTGTTAAGGAAGGTGCTGCACGATGGAGGAGCTATGGTGGGTGAAGGGTGCTCGGCTGCTGGAGTGGTTGCTGGTGTAGCTGCTAAACAAGCAGAAGGTGAGAAGTCCATGGAGAAGCCTTTGGTGAATTCTGGTTTGATTTCAAATTTGAATTCAACAAGCAGAAGGTGAGAAGTCCATGGAGAAGCCTTTGTTGAATTCTGCTTTGATTTCAAATTTGAATTCAAATTCAAATATGAATTGGAGATCAGACGGTGTAGAGAAGGGGAAAGAGATTGTGGGAGCTTTTGTTAGCGTGAAGTGGGGAAGAAAGGTGCTTCAAGGGAGTGGTTCAGGGAGGTCTCAAATTCTTTCTCGGTTTTGGAAGACTTGGAGTTGGGCCCTACTTCTTTTAATGCATGTTCAAATATGGTAGCTGAGGTGGATGAGTTGTTTGAAGAGGGTGAGATTTGCAAAGGGATTGTAGCTGAGGTGGCAGCAGGTGATAGGGTGACCGAACAAGGTGGAAATTCTATGGTCAATATAGTAGATTTGGAGGAGAATCGTTGGAGGGTGGGAAGGTAGATTTGGCCTTGAATATTGTCAAGGATATTTGATTGCTATCTAAAGAAAGTTTGCGATTGGAGGAGAAGAAATCTGTTGGGGAAAATAAAGGAGGTTTGTTAGGGAAGGACTCTAACACAGGAGGCAAGGTTATTGCTTCTTGTTTCGACATTATCCGTGGGCAATCAAAAGGGAAGGTTAGACCAAGGGAGAGAATCAAGGGAGTTTGTTAGGGAAAGAAGATGGCGTGGTTTTGGAAGGTCTTCACATGGGTTTGAAAGGTAGAAAACGTGCCTTTCACCCTAATTTCGTGGAGGACAGCAATGTAATTGCTGATGTGGTAGAATCCGATAGAATGGAGGGTGGTAAGGTTTATTCTTCTCCTTTGTTTGAGTCAGAAAAGGAAACAGATGATGAGGTGGAGGTTAGACCAAGTCAACTTATGGCTGAGGAGGAATATGCTAGGAAATCAGGGTAGAATATTCCTTTATGCCAAAAGGAGATGCTTGCCATAGGTATAAGCAATGATGAGCTCAAGAAAGCCCCATTTATTGACCCGATTGCTATCTTTCCATCTCTTTCAAATTTGACCTCGCGGACTAGCAATAAAAAAAAGGTATGAATGAAGTTTCCAATTCTTCTTCCAATTCAAATTTATTGGCTAAGAAAACCCTATCTCTTGAGAAGAATGGTGTGTCACACCCCACTTTCAGTAGACCCAACTTACTATGTAATAATACCGGTGGTGTGAGTGAGACGTGTACCCATATTACATAGTACCAGGATCTCTGATAGCAGTACCTTAACGATTCACAATCTTACAATACAAACCAACTAATAGCAGCAGAATCAGGGTAATATAGCGGAATCATAAATAAATGGGGAACATCTAATGATAAGGTAATTATCCATAACCAAGTTCATCTGTTAACAAATATCTGAGAGACATATCAAGTTTAAAAGTATACCATTCACAAATCTGTATCAAAACGACAAAAATAAACCCAACACCCATAGTGCCACGAATGCACAGACATCACAGGCACAATCCTGGTCATACTACCCAGCTTTCGGCATCCACCAGTCGGTCACTCCATACTCGAGTCTGGAGGAAAGAAAGCCACAAACCATTCGCACAACTGTACCTGCATCATCATCTAAAAGGGGTATATACATGAGGTGAGCTTTCCATGTCGCTCAGTGATGGGTGGGTTTCACACAACCAAGCAAAGCAGTTGCATAAATAATTTATGATGCATAATAACAGAAATTAAACATATAGTCCATGATGATCGTGATGTAATTCATATATTTTATTATACATCTAGCAATACAAATTAAATCTGGTAAATACTATTACGGCACATTAGGCTGTATCCCTGGTTCTGAAATCACCATCGACTATCCAACGATACAAACCCTAGCTGTGATTAGGAGCCTGTTGGTCCCCGTATACAGCCATGGATCACCTAGCAAACCCCTGATAACCCCCTCTTAGTAGTCATAACACCGGTATGTCCATCGGCCATGCCGGACAAGCTTCCACTTCTGGCAATAATCACATTGTACCGCGGGTGTGGCATTCCGAGAAGGTTCATCGAACATACCACCATTGTTATCCAACACCTTACCCCCTATTGGCAAGGGGATGTAGCACCGAGAGTGATACTTTACCACAAATATTCTACATACCTTCATAATGATATAGTTAGTATGAATTACATGATACTAGGAACACCTTGGCCACAAAGTATAATCCATTTTCAAGTACAGTCCTGGGGTACACAATACCGGTAACACATTGGCCACAAAGTGTAATCCACGATTGATTACCTAATCTAGCATACATAATAACAGTTGAGTATAGGCTACAAAACACCGGTATCCCCATCGGTCGCGAAGCATATGCATTTCTAAATGCAGTCCTGGAGTACATGATACCGGTAACACATCAGCCACAAAGTGTAATCCATGACTACAACTAACTCTAATGCATATAATCAATGCATGAATGTAACAAACATATGGTAATCACGGTATCGGTACCACCTCGGCCACACCGGATTTCATTTCATACATACAAAAACCACGTGGTGATCACGAAACCGTTACCACCTTGGCCACACCTGATCCCGCCATACATATCCATAAACATTTCATATCTTCCAAGCAATAGTCATGGTGTTAACAAATGTCAAAGGCATACAAGTCACATTTGATACTAAATTCTCGTATGATAGTGTCTATCACTGTAACACCTCAAATCTTCTTTATATTGATTGTGAATAGACAAGAGTAGTAGATTGGAGAGACCAACACTAGCTTGGGTGATAGCAATGGAACGCTAGGAAGGCAAGGATGACCCAACATGTAACTGTGCCTCCTGCCAACAGTGTTGGAAGAGTCAGCAAGCAAAGTGGGCCAACAGGTGATTACTAACCTTTAATATAGATTGAATATGATAGGGCATACAACAGACCCAAAGGGCAGCAAGTTTGGCTCAACTAGCTAAAGAGTTTTGAACATGACAAGCTTGCCACCCATGTGAAGAAATTGGCCAGAATTGGCTGAAATGGGTCCCACTCTTGGAAATTTGACATGTGGACATATCCCATGGGTTTAACAAGATTAAGTGAGTCAATTAATAAAATCGTAAAATTAATTTAATTTTAGAACATAATTAGTTTCAATTATGTAATTATATATATAATATTATATATATTATGGGTTAGTGGGGCTATATAATGGCCACCACCGACCACATTATCACACAAATCGTTTGGACAACAAGAGGAAGAAAAGAAGAGAAGAAGATTAGAGAAGAGATTGACTTGGAAGATTTCTGCAGAATTCAGCAAAGTGGTAGGTACTTCTCACTTAAATGAACTTGTAGTAAGAAAGAATTTAGAAATAGAGAAGGGTAGGATTAAATTCTTCTATAAGGAATGAACTCTGGAAAATTTTAGTGGAATCCTCATCCTATGAAGTTTGATTTCCTGATTTGAAAGATGTGTAAGAATGCACACTTACCATGGCCAACTGGGACTTGAGAGTGAGGATTCCCACTCAGATTGTTTAAATAGAAATAATACATATGGTTTTAGAGAAATCCTACCTTAAATTTCTATTCTAAGGTTGTAAGAGTTCATGCATGATGATTGACGTTCAATTTCTTACATGCAAAGTGAAATTAGAGATGATTTTCATGCATGCAACCTTAGATTTAGGTCTGATTATGAAGTTTTTACTCTAATCCATACTTGTGAATGAGATTATGGAAATATGAGGTATGATTTTGGAGATTCCTGCTGAATTGTGTATAATTAATTAGAATTAATTAGTGGGTTGAAGAATTGATTAGTAAAGTGATGAAAATTAAGTATTGTATTACTGTTGTCAAAGTTCAGTACATGAACAAGGCAACAATGACCAAAATAATTGAGAAATCTGTAGGGAGAGCTAACATAAGTGAAATTATGCAAAAAAGGCATGACTGATGGGAGACATCCGGCCGGTCTATTGGGCCAGCGTCTCCAAACGATTAGGCTTCCAGAGACCATTTTGCCTTTAGTTTTTGATAGCAAAGTGTGGGTCTGAGAAGGGACCTATAGGGCTTATAGGGAAATATAAAGTGAATCAATTAGGGTGTAAATTATATATCTATATCTATATCTATCTATATATATAATTTATGGGAAAAGGTCTAGAAAGCTAGCAAGACACCCTGGAATCAGGTGTGCTAGCAAATGTAGACTATTGGATTAGATAGACTACATCAACACTGTTGGATACCTATTGTCTTAGGCAACTTAACCAACCCCGACGTTGTACGGTCATTCTTCTTCTCCCTCACTTGCTCCGGTGATTTCCCATCCTTAAAGCCGTTGTCGCTACAGCAGCCGAGGTAGAAGAAAGCTCGGAGGGAGAGAGAGAGAGAGAGAGGAATAGCAAAAAGCCAAAAGAAGAAGAAGAAGAAGAAGAGAACTGAGCTCAACCTGAATAGTGGAAGCGGAAAATTTCCAACTTGTTCGGTGTTCTTTCTCTCTCTCTCTCTCTCTCTCTTTCGCTTCTCTCACCAAAGGGCCAAAGGAATGGGGATTACAGTGATGGTAAAACGGTCGATGGAGAGGAATAGCAAAAATTAGGAAAAAAAAAGAACTGAGATAGTGCTACCGTCGTCACTGCCGTAGTCACTACCGTAGTCACTGTCACTGTCGCTGTCGCTACCGCAGTCGCTGCCGCTGTCCAGGAGAAGAAAGCTTGGGGGAGAAAGAGAGAGAATAACAGCAAAAACCAAAAAAAAAGTGAGTGCAACTGCTACCGTTGGCCGTCGCCACTGCTGCTGTTGTCACAACCGCAGTAGCTATCCAGGAAGATGAAAGCTCAGGGGGAGAGAGAGTAACAGCAAAAACCAGAAAGAAAAAGAGTGCAGCTACTGCCGCTAGCCACCATCGATGCTGCAACCGTCGCAACCGCAGGTAGTACCACTGCAGCAGTCACCATCCAGGAAGAAAAAAGCTCGGGGGGAGAGAGAGTAACAGTAAAACCCCAAAAAAATAAAAAAAAGAGTGCGATTGCTGCCACTGAAGCTACTGCCGCTGTCTAAGAAGAAGAAAGCTAGGGGGAAAGAGTAACAGTAAAAACCAAAAAGAAAAAAAAAAAAAAAAAAAAGAGGGATGTAGCCGCTGCCTAGGAAGAAGAAAGCTCTGAAAAAAGAGGGTTCGAGAGAGAGAGACATTCATGCCGGGGAAAGAGAGGAACAAAAAAAAAAAGGAGAATTGAGAGCATTGGCCAGGTAGCATTCCAGAGTGGCTATTGAGGGTGATAAGGTGTGAGGTGTGGATTGAGGCTTTTGACCTTTCCTATCAATCTAACAGTTCTCTCAAATCCTACAGTTAAAATATCGCTAGCATCCCTGATACCATGGTGTCCTGCTAGCTTTCCTATACCTCTCCCATAATTTATATATAACTTTGAATTTTAGGAGTTCCAACTAACTGTGAGGGAACAAGTTCAACACCTGGAAAATTGGAAATAGATTCAGATTGTCCAGGTGAGTGAGTGCCCCACTACCTTACTTATTTTGGTGTGTTTATTTATTTATTTTTGATAGGTAGGGAGGGAAGTAGGTAACAGTCAAGAGACTCGAACTCAAGACTCCTAGTGAACATGGGATTTTTATTTATGTTGTTCATGCATTACATGTTGTGTTTGTGCATATGAATTTATTTTCTTCATTTGCATCTACTTTCATGATTGTGGTATGATGAAATTGACAGTGATGAAAAAGTGGAAGGTAAGGCAAGTGAGATGGGTCACGAGCTGGTGCCCATGTATGCATGTGTGGTTTGGATGATTGGTTATGCATCATTTAGTATGCTGGCTAGGTATCATAACCCCAAGTGCTACACCCTTTATTTGTAGGGGATTAGGTACATATTAATCTGGACATATGTGGCTGCTGATCAACAATGCACTTTGTGATGAGATGTGTGATAACAATTATGGATTTAGATAGGATACGACGTACTGTATGCCTGGTGGATATTATTACAAGGGGTTACCATCTAGGGGTTAGCCGGGGGATTGAGGCTCTGACCAGGGACAAGCTGGCTCCTATTTGCATCGAACTTATATTTCTGAGGGCTCAATGTACAGGGTAGGGAATGTCACTTACGTTGCGTAGCACTATATCCGTAGGTGATGAGACTTAGGAAATGACTAAGAAATTTGTATAGTTAAATAAATGGATTCATAAGCATAATCTTTATATGTGGAGCATGCATTGCATATGGATGCGTGTGTTTGTTCTACCCCACCCCTCACTGAGCATTACTAGGGCTCACCCCCATTTTCCTTTGATCTATAGATGAGGAGAGCAGTCACCTACAGGCTATTAGTACTGAGCATGATGCAGTGGTTATGGATCAGTTGGCATGTACTTCGGATTTTGACGATTTCAGTCATGGACTTGATTGCGAGTGCGATGATTGTGTATATGGTGAACAGTTTTCTTGAGATATGGTATTATCATCATTTTTGTGTATATATGAGGATGGAGGAAGAGACCAGTTTTTGGTGGTTTGATAGGTGGAAGAATTCTTTTTGTGTACATATATTTTGATACTTAGGTTATTGTATTATAATGGATTACTGTAAGTAAATTATGAAATTCTTATACATATTTTATCAAATACCACATAGATGCACTGGGTGAGTATTTTCTTGATTTATATTATCCGCTACAAATTCTTCTGATTTTGAATATTTATATATTTTGGATGTGGTGTTATGGACTCTCTAAGAGTAGGATTCTGGGGTAAGCAGGCTAACTGGGTATGGTAAGGTATCCAGTGCCGACATGCCTGTGCCATATGAAGGGCATGGTGCGAGCTTGTAACAAGACAGGGTGGTATCAGAGTAAAATCCAGGACTGAAGTCAAACAACCCACAAGACTTATGATCATCTAGGGCAATAGGAAGTAAGAAATAAAAAGTTCAAGATAAAAGTCTAACTATTGTAAATTTGATGTGTGTGATAGAAACATGATTAGGATATGATTGAATCATTTTATTTTGTTACGAAATTTGTATATGATCAGTTGCTACATTCCTCATCCTTTTTTTTTTTTGACAGGTTCATTACTCATCCTTGTTGAAACTATATGTGTTGAGCATTGAGAATTAATAAGCTACGATTTTCAGGAAATTTCTAATATGCCACCAAAATGGGCTCAACCTCAGCAAGGATCATGACACCGAAAAAGGGGTCGGCCCACTACTAGAGCTCACCCTGTGGTGTCTGTGAGTAATGAGAGGGAAAGTGAATCGATATAGAGAACACAAGAATCGGTTCCTCAACCTGCCACTACAGTAGCGGCAGCATCTGTGTCACCTCCTATACCTCCATTGCTTATAGTATAGGATGTGGCCACTCTAATGACCAATATAGTCCAGGGTATATAGCAAGGGCTGCAACAAACAATACAGCAGCAACAACAACAATAATAGAATAGCATTGTTGAGGATTTGGTTATAATAGTACGTGCTAGGGGAATACCAGTTCCACCTGCACCAATGGAACCACCTCCTTTAGTATCTACTGCATCTATGCCTCCAATTAACCCTAGGATTCTGGTTATACCACAGACTACAAGCTGGCAAGCAACCCAGGATGTACCAGTTCTTGGTACACAGACAAGACAACAAGGTTTAGAGATCCCACTAGCAGTACAAGTGTGGACTGACATGAGTAAGTTGATGGGGAAATTCCAGAAGTATAGGCCTCCATACTTCAGTGGTGTGAGTTCTGACCCATTAGCACCATCAAAATGGGTGGAAGGAATTGAGAAGGCATTGGTAGTGTTAGATTGCAGTGATGAGCAGAAGATTATGTGTGCTACCTACTACAAAATGAAGTCTATTCCTGGTGGAAGACTACAGACCCATATTGCTAGCCACACATCCACATCCTACCTAGGATCAATTTGTAGAGGTGTTTTATGGGAACTATTTTCCTATCAGTGTGAGACAAGAAAGAGTCAAAGTCAAAGTTCATGGCTTTGACTTAGGACCTAAGTCAGTGTTAAGATACCAATAGTAGTTTGAGGACTTGTACTACTTTGCCCCGGAACATATGAAGAATGACAGTGCAAAAGTAAAGATATTTAAGAAGGGCCTAAGGTCTGGCATTTGAGCTATGTTAGTAGTAGCTCATCGGCTCCAAAATTATGCTGATGTGGTTCAGATCGTAAAGTCTATTGAGGACAAGCAGAGGGAAGGTTATCAGATTCAGGCAGCGAGAAGGGCCAGAATAGGAAACACAAGGAGATAGTTTGGAAGGTTTGGAAGGGGAGCTTCTTCTTCTACCACAGAAACTAGACAGAGAGAGGCTAGTAAAGTACCTACCCAGTCACAGTCAGCACAGTCACAGCCAACAGTGTCTACTGCTCATCCTATTAATGTGAGATGCTATATATGCCAGCAGATGGGGCATTATGCAAGATTTTTTCCTCAGAGGAAACTGAGTGAGTAGTGTCTGACTTCTTCTTCTACACCCACCAAGAAGTTACAGGCAATTAGCAAGGTCTTTGCACTAACAGCTAAGGAAGCTGAGGTTGCACCTAGAGTGGTGACAGGTACAATGCTTGTCTCTAATATACCAGCATATGTATTTTTTGATTCTAGTGCATCTCATTCATTTGCATCTTCTAATTTTGCTCCAAATCTGGGTGTGAAACTTAAAAATTTAACTTATTAGTTAATGGTCAGTACACCTACAGGATTTATTGTGAACATAGAGGATGTGTATGAACCCTGTACTATTCAGATTTTGAGAAAGAAATGATAGCTCATTTAATTTGCATAGATATGAAAGTTTTTATGTCATATTAGGAATGGATTGGCTATCTGCATATCGAGCATGTGCACTCTAAGCTAGAAGAAAATATTGCTTAGACCCAAGAATGGAGATGAGTTTGTATTTTAGGGACATAGAAAGGAAATGAAGAAAATGTTGATTTCTGCTATCGAAGTACAAAAATTGTTAGAAGGATGTGAAACATACTTAGCATGTGTCCAAGATAAAACAAGGGAAACTACAAAACTGGAAGAACTAGAAGTAATAAAGGAATTCCCAAATATTTTTCCAGAGGATCTGCGTAGTGTGTCACCAGATAGAGAGACTGAATTTTGTATTGATTTAATACCTGGGGCAGCACCACTGTAAAAGGCACCCTACAAGATGGTTCCTGCTGAATTAAAGGAATTGAAGGAACAATTACAGGACTTGTTGAAGAAGGGTTTTGACTACTAGGAGTTGAAGGAATAATTACAGATGTGTATTGACTACCAGGAGTTGAACAAGCTGACAATTAAGAACAGGTATCCGCTTTCTCGTATTGATGATCTGTTTGATCAGCTGCAAGGAGCCATTACATTCTCCAAGATAGATTTGAGGTTAGGGTATCACCAGTTGAAGATTAAGAAGAGTGATATCCAGAAGAAGACAGCTTTTAGGACTAGGTATGTCCACTATGAATTTGAGGTTATTTCATTTGAACTGACCAATGCACTAGCAACTTTTAGGGGATTGATGAATAGAGTGTTCCATGATATGCTAGATCAGTATGTGATTATCATCATTGATGATATTTTGATCTATTCCAAGAGTAGAGAGGATCATGCAATTCATTTGAGGTCAGTATTGCAGAGGTTGAGAGAGAAGCAATTATACACAAAGTTCAGTAAATGTGAATTTTGGCTATCACAAGTGAATTTCTTAGGGCACATTGTATCTGCAAAGGGTATTGAAGTTGATCTTGGAAAAATGAAGGCAGTATTAGATTGGGAGTCTCCCAAGTCTGTAAGTGAGATTCAGAGTTTTCTGGGCTTAGTAGGTTACTATAGGAGATTTATTGAGAACTTTGCCCAGATTTTGCCCCCATGACTTGGTTGACTAGAAAGGGAATCAAATTTCATTGGAAAGGAAGTTTCGACCATGGCTGAGAGGCCTATAGCTATGGCTATAGGGCCTTCTTCCACATGACTAGTGCAGCAAACCTTGGGAGGAGATTCGGACGTAAGATGTGAAGGCTTAAAGGGTGATTCGATTGATAAAGGAAAAATATTGTTGGTGGAGGGAGCTGGGCGGGACTATTTTCTTCAAAATCTCTTGAACGTATTGATCAGTTAAAGTTGGATTTTGTTAAGCCTAAGGCGATTGATGGGAATGCAATTGCCTGTTGTTGATCTGTTATGACTAGAGAAGGTGTGAAAAGATGGGAGAAAGCACTGGTAGGACACTTTTTGGGCAGAAGGCCTCCTTTTGCTATCACTAGAGAGATTCTTCTCAAGCAATGGAGGCTATTCAGTCATGTTGACATGTTTTTGCTTGAACGTGGGGTTTAATTTTTTGGATTTAATATGAAGGAAGATAGAATGAAGGTATGGGAAGGAGGTCCATGGTTTTTTAATAGATACCCGCTGCTGTTAAGACCATGGAGCCCGAGTTTGTTGCTTGATAAGGTACATCTGAAGTCAATCCCTACTTGGGTTTCTTTACCAAATTTGCCTATTCAGTATTGGATGGTAGAAGCTTTAAGTGCCATTGGAAGTGTTATTGGTGTTCCCATTACTACTGATAAGCATACTAGAACCATGGAATAATTATCTTTTTCTTGAATGTGCGTGGAGATTCATGCTGGAGATGAATTACCTAAAACATTTTCTGTTCAAGATAAGAAGGGGGGTGTTTTCGCAGGTAGTACTGTATGATTGGAGGCCTTCTTCATGCAGTAAATGTTTGATTTTTGGTCACGAGTTAAAGTCAGTGCAGTAAGGAGAAAATTACTAATGTCAAGTGGGTCAAAAAGGGGAGTTGTAACCATAATTCTCAGCCGATTGAGGTGGTTATTGGAGGTGGATCTGATTCTAAGGAGGATTCGGTGGTGCTCAAGGGAGGCACTGATGTTACGCATGTTGCTAGAGTGCACATTCAAATTGGTTCCTCTTTAAGCCCAAATTCGAATTTGAATTCAAATTCAAATCTTTTTGCTCATAAAGGAGTCTTGAAGGGCAAAGGAACTGTTGATTCCTTTTCTAGCATGAGGAATGGAGGTAAATCTCGGGTGCATCCTATTATTAGGGAGTCGGTTGTGCATAGGAATGGTTTTGGTGTGCTGGATGCGTTGAATGTGGAGGTTCCCATTTCAAATTCTAAAGAGATAGGATTGGAAGATGAGGTGGACGCTGGAAGGGTGGAGTGTGGGGAGCTTGGAAAGAGCTATATGATTGATGATGTGGCAAAAAGTGGTGTTTCAAAGAAGATTAATTCAAATTCTGGTGTGGAGGAGAGTGCTCGGTCAATGGAAAATAACCAAGTAACGTTGAATGACGGTTTGTTATTGGAAGGAGAGATTGAAGGAGATATTATAGGAAATAAGGTAGGAAGTTCGCACAAGGAGTTGAGGGCGCTTAAGGATAAGGAATATTCGGTCAAGGGGGTTAGGGCGCTTATGGATAAGGAGTATTCTAAGGTGGAGAATATATCCCTAATGTCGAGCGAGATGCTTTTTTGAATTCCTCTTTCGGAGGTTTGGCAATGAAGGATGCTGAGGTGGAAACGATTTATTCCTCCCTATTATTTGAGGAATCTGATACGGATCGAATGATTCTTTTTGGGGCAAGTGGTAGCAGGACGTACGTATTACAATCTTATTTTCACTTTCTTTTAATATTAACCGTCCATTTAATATTAGATTAATCTAAACCATCTATTAGTTTTTTATATTGTAACTGATTCCTAATTTTTAGGGTGGAGAGATGACGGACATGGTTACTTAACTTGTCTAATATTTTTTTTTAAATAAATAAATAAATAATTCCAATATAAGAGGACTCCTCCCTCGATTTTCCTGGGAAATCTCAATTCTCTCTCTCTCTCTCTTCTTGCTTCTTCAATGCCGTTCCTTCTTTCTACAACCGCCATCATCATCATCTCTCTCTCTTTCTCTCAAAATAGGATGAGATAAGAAAAAAAATCAACATAACTATTTTCAGGCACTAATTCATATGAGAGACTTAGCCACACATATAAGTGGACTTCTCCTTTGATTCTGCTTAGAAATCTCGATCCTCTCTCTCTCCTTGCTTCTTCTTCAAGGTTGTTCCTTCTTTCTTCTTCCTTTTTCAGTGCTCTCTTTTCAGTGCTCTCCAATCTAGTTGAAGTTTTGTATGCCAATCTCACTGAAGATTTGCATCCATGGTAAATTCTCATAGGTTAATAATATCTACCCAATAAGTAATAATAAAATCCTAGATATTCAATAGCTTTGTTTACTTTATCAATTTAAATTTGTCCTTTACCATACATGCAAGTCTTACTATCCAAATCCCTTCCCTGATGATTAATATGTAAACATGGTATATGAATCAGTACCTAAAAATAGTTATGTTGATTTTTTTCTTACCTCATCCTATTTTGAGAGAAAGAGAGAGAAATGATGATGATGGCGGTTGCAAAAAGAAGGAACGGCATTGAAGAAGAAGCAAGGAGAGAGAGAGAGAGAGAATTGAGATTTCCCAGGAAAATCGAAGGAGGAGTCCTCTTATATTGGAATTATTTATTTATTTATTTAAAAAAATAGTAGACAAGTTAAGTAACCACGTCCGTCATCTCTCCACCCTAAAAACTAGGAATCAGTTACAATATAAAAAACTAATAGATGGTTTAGATTAATCTAATATTAAATGGACGGTTAATATTAAAAGAAAGTGAAAATAAGATTGCAATACGTACGTCCTTCTACCACTTGCCCTTCTTTTTGAGGAGGCAATTAAGGGAGATAAGGAGGAGGACACGATTAAAGTTGTTGTTATGGCAAAACCGATAGGATGGAGGGAGATAGGGTTTGTTCATCTCCTTTGTTTGAGTCAAATAAGGTAATGGGTAGTGAGGTGGAGGAAGTTTTACCAAGTCAACCTATGGCTGAAGAAGAATATGCTGTGAAATCTTAGATGAATATTCCCTTTGGCCAGGAGGACAGCTGTCACACCCCGTTCACCCTGAACCGGAGCGATGACCGAGTTAACACCGGTTAACCCAAACCTACCAGGATCATCAGATACTGTATTCCACCACAGCATACACACACTAACATAAGCTCATCAGATCAGCGGAAGACTAAGTTTTACCTGTGAATAAATCCCATATACTTGATACCCGAATGGTGATACAATAATTATATACATTTGGGCCCGAAGGCATGATATATACACAAAAAGAATAAAATTCAAATATCAAGTATATACAGGAAATCATCAAAAACCATCAGAGTACACAGCTCGGCTCGGTATCAAGGCTGGAGCTCAGCTCGGCAACAAGGGTTGTGCCCAGCTCGGCATCACATAGAAGAGCTCAGCTCGGCCTCGGAAGTGAAGCTCAGCACGGCCTCCAAGGTGGAGCTCAGCTCGGCCTCAGAACTGCTGTCCCGCAGCACAGCTCTCGCACAAGCAGTCAGCGCCGTGCTCTAACTCCTCAGGGGTCCACCAGTCCTCTTCAGGAAACTCGACTGTGGGACCCACCCCATGCTCCTCAGATGAATGACTTGCAAAATCATCTAAAAAGGGGTGTACACGTGGGATGAGCTCACTAGCTCAGTAAGTAGAAAGAGGGACCACACAGCAGTCCACACATCACAACACATCATATGCACTACATGCCATGCTATACATTTTAGATCACATCCACCTAAGAAACATTACTAAGTCCTTGGTTTTAGTGCTACTACAACCACAGTACGCGTATACTCCGGGTACGAGCCGCGAACTCCCTCCCGCGATACGCCTATAGGGCTGTCGGAGAAGGCCCACCGTGAGTACTCGAAAAAGTAAAGACAATGCCGTCCACCGGCTCTCAACAGAAATGTAAATGACTGAAAATAAAGGTGCTAACTCCAGCAATTTAAAAGCAGTACGATTGGCCCTCTTGAATATACCACTGGGGTTGTCGACTGTCCTAATGACCAGTCGGGCGTATGTCTAACCACCACAGTGTCCGACAACCGCGACCCCTGCTTTCCCCCAAATGGCAACCCAACACCTTAACCCCTATTGGGAAGGGTCGTAGCACGGGAAGATGATAATCCTAAACCGCATGCTCCTATATGACATTAGTACGACTGCATAGTGCCTCCGTGTCCCATTCCACGGGCCACCAATGCGTTCGTTTCC